>NW_028301539.1:31647500-31895000 GCF_042242905.1 Orbicella faveolata | reverse complement strand
CCTGAGTTTATTATATGGCTAACTCTGTGAGCAGGCAAGATGAATCAAATCCCACGCTGTGACTGGCTACCCGAGCAGGAAAGATGGAGCTATCTTGCCCGCTCAGGACTACCCGCTGTGTCCTGCAAGAAAAATTTCTCCGAAAGCCATATAATAAATCCTTTATTGACCAAGCTTGTTTGTCAAGATGGCTGGATATTGACCTTGTTCTTTTTTTGCAAGTTTATGCACCTCAACTCCATCTCAGTCCATAAACATGCAAAAAAAAGAACTCAGCCAATATCCAGCCATCTTGACCTCACACTTGCTCAACAACCCATACATATTGAGCATTAGTACAGGAACAAAAAATAAACTATTAAAGGCCTGTACTACAAGGAAAACAACCCATCAATAATTTTCTTTACTTCACATGTGGTCACACAGCCATGAATAGAAATTAATCTTCAAAGGTCACTCCAGTGTAGATTGTCAAAAGCTACAGTTGGCGGTAGATGAATCTCTGTTACTTCGTACTTCAAACAAAATAACAAATTTGGAACGATTTTTCAAGCAACATTTCTAGATTTATGATTGAAGGGCAAGTAGGCGTGAAAATGTCGTGGGAGGGGGCTAAATCGACATCAAGAGAAATCAGCAAGTGAGAAGTGCCTGATAGATATATGCATGGTAAGATGGTGAAAGACCCACAAAAAAATTAGATTTTTTTAGACTTATCACAAGTTTAGTTTCAATATCTGTCTATTACATATTATCGATATTTGATGGCCAAAACAAGTGAATGAGATCTAGTCTGGAGACTGGGAAATACCATCCCTGGACATCCCAGAGAGTTTTTAAAGGAGCTCAGCCACCGTATGCACATTTTGAAAAGTTTAGCCTAAATATTTCAAATTTGTTGTTAGCAGATGGTCCACGCACTAGTGAGACAAACTCAACTTGGTTTAGTACAATTTGAAACTTGATGACACAGATGTCTCCTAAACATGAGCCCTCACCTTCAACTGAAACTTGTATTGAGAAGCACCATTTACAGTGTAAAAATCATCCTTGCCCCATTTATGTGTGGCCAAAGGAGTCAAGTCAAACACATAACCAGCATCTTTATCTTCCACCTTGCAATCTTGCCCAAAATTTAGACCCAGTGAACATGCAGCAGCTGTTTACAGGTCATTTAAAAAACAGAAAGGTCAGTAATGTATAACACAAGGCATGTGCAACAACAAATTACTAAACTGATCACTGTTCTGTGGAATCACTTGGACTCTCAACTAAGATTAACATCTATTAACATCTGGGGTTTTACCAATGAGCCCAAATCTTCCTATGCTCAGATTGTTTTGATAAATGACCAACTGAAGGGGTGTGCGGAAAAAGACCCTTAGCGACATCTGATAGACTGCAAGATTCCCCTAGCAAATTGCTTTCCGCTTACTTCAATGAAAAAAGGAGAATTTGACATGAGATCAAGAGTCACTTAGGGCTTTTTTCCACGCACCCCTTCAACTAATGTCAGAAACCTGGAGTGTTGCTGCACTTGTTTAGGAGGTAAAGTGTTTTGAGCCTGTATGGTTCTAAAAGCTTTAATAACTAACGGGGTAAAGAGCACCTCAGTACCTGACTTCCACATAAACTGATACTGGCAGTCATCTGCTGTATGAGACACTAGCACAGGAGGACTCTCCAAATCCCCTGGTTGACACACAAATGTAATTGTAGAGTTTCTTGTGATACTTTTCCCCTTGTCCTTCTTGCATTCACTACCCTGGGTATAGACCAGTTTAATAGAGTTGTCTTGATTCAGAGTTGGTGGATCAGTGTACTTCCCAAGACTTACCACCTTCCCCTTGTCAATCATACAGATAGCAGATCCGCTATCACACTGGCTTGTCTCTTTACGAGGCATTAACTGACCACAAACATTGATGAAAATCAACTTGTTAGAGTTACTGCTCTCTCCATCTAGGGCAACCCAGTTGGAAGCCTTTTCCAGGCGCACAAGTTCTGAGAGATCATATCGGACACCAGAGGCACTTTCCACTCGACAGGCTGTCCCAGTGCGCCGACTAGGTGGACAGGCATATTTTGTAGTCCACGAAAAAAAGTAAAAACAATAGCTCTCAGTGAGAAAAACAGGCTCTCCTTTGCCAGCATGATAATCACATTTAAATAAAATAACAGTTGTTCTGTTGAGTCCATTACTGCAATTTGTGCCATGGTCGTAAGTTAATGTAAGCTGGCCATCTGCATATTGCATTTTCTGTGTTGATATATCTCCCAGTGACCTTCTCAAATGAGAATGATCTTCCTGGCACACTGTAGATTTGATTCCTGACAGCCAACAAGAAAACAATGTTATAACAATCTCTGAGAATGTTGCTTAACATAGAGTGTAACCCAAACATTCTGTATGCTAATATTGATAACATATTAACTTAATCCCAGAAGTTTGGTTTTACAGCTATGATCACTGTCATAAAGACATTAATTTTATAACTTCAGGGCATCCCATCATTAAAACTTCTGTTATCCTGCATCACATGTCCATTTTTACTCTCATCTCGCATCCTGCCAAACGCATGTTGGACCCTCTTATTAATAACTGGAAAGTTTCTAACAGAAAGAAAAATCAACGTCTTTATTTGATTGTTCATTTCCAGAAAATATCCATACTCCCCCCACAGAAGGGATTGGAATTTCCTGGGGGGTGGGGGGTTCCATAAGACCAAAAAAATTAAAGAAATGCATGAAGCTCAATTGGAATTTCCAGAGGGGTTGGGGGGGGGGGGGTACTTAAAAAAATTCCCTTCCGTGGGGGAGGTATGGATATTTTCTGGAACTACACGTTTTCAAATTATTCTAGTTGTTGCATAGCTTTGTGATTGGCTCCAACAAGTGAATGAGCACTAAAAGAGGCAAATGATGTAAACTGTATAAAATGCAAAAAGCATTTTCACATAAAATTGGGCTACATTGTAAGCATATTCAGTGCAGATGTTTCAACATATTGTATTGTTATGTTAGATTTGTGGGTCTTCTGTATTTAATATTTGAACAGTAAAGAGTACAGTATGTAAAGAAAAATGGAGTCAAACATGTTCAATCAATCACAAGTGGTTTAAACACCCTTCAAGAATACATGAGCAAAGCTTTACTTCTATTTAACTATACATTTTTGAAGATGTTTTATAAGTTCAATACATGTAATTCTATCGCATAATAGTTGACAAGGGCATAGCTGAGGCAACTATCACGCACAGAAATTGAGAGTGAATAATCTAATTGTTTTAGTATAAATCTAGTAGTTGTTCAAAACTTTGTCTAAATCCTGTTTACAGACACTTTGAAAATGCAAAGAAGCGGCCATCATTTTGTTAACAACTGCACATTGTTAGGCTACTCACCATCCACATGTACAAAAGAATAGATGGTGAGTGGTATAGCCAATAAAATATTAGAGAGAATGACATTGGAGAATGATAGAATGATAGAATGATAGAATGATACAATGATACAATGTTTGTAGATTTATACTAAAACTTGATAGAAACACAGAGGTCGCATGGGCTGTTGATGTAATTACACATATGGTGAGAACAAATTAAAGAGGATCTAAATTTTGCCAATCAAAAGAAAAAATTCATTTTCCTTTCTTTTTCTCACATTATAGAAAGGATTTTCTCTCTGTTTCTTTTGTGGTATAGAAATACTGATAGCAATTAGTTTGGGTGAACTAAAAAACACTCCCATTATGTGTCATCCATAACTTGTTAGTATAAATCTACTAGCATTCGTGCATGAATGCCGCTCTCTTATTGGCTATGCTACTCACTATCTATTATGTTGTAGATAGACAGTAACCCAGCAGTGGCTGTGGCTGCTTCTTTGCATTTTCAAAATGTATCTGAAGAAGAATTAGATAAAGTTTTGAATAACTAGATTTATACTGAAACAATTACACAATGTAGCCTATTCGTTTTCAATTTCTATGCGTGATAGTTGATTCGGACTGCATTCTCTTCAACTACAAGTATAACACATTAGAAATCTTAAGCTTATAATCTAATAATTGTTAAATAGAAACTGGGAAAGTGTTTTCTATTCCTCAATCAAATATAATGTCCATGACACAAACCTCCACAAAGAGAAACAAGTGCTTGACAAACATTGATGTAATAATTATAATGGGTTGTTTTGCCTTGTGAATCAACGTCATCATGCTTTATTATGTAAGGGGTGATCATGGCTCTAGTGAGCGGCGTCAAGTCGAAGTTAACAAATTCATTCCTCAGCACACAGCTATTTGTAGACATGACACTGGACTGTGGGCAAGCAAAGTCTGTCTCCCAGAGAACTTCAAATGCACAGTCATGAGCAGCTGTCAACAATGGGCCTTTATCACCCTAAAATAAAGATATAAGCACCCAGTTTATACTGTGCTTAAGGAATATCATGGTGCTCCACTGGAGTGCCTTAATTGGCTCCAGATTGATAGATATGGGTTAGACGCCTGACACAATTCACCAGAGCTGGCATTAAGGGCTGTAACCCATAACATCTGTTACAGCTGAGTATGCTTCATTTTCCCTTGATGCTACAGGTTTAATTGCCTGTTGTTGACAGAATTCACCCACAAAGTAACAAGACTTTTACCAATCTGTTAAAATGACTCTGGAACTGTGTTAATGTCTCGGTCAGTCTGTTTGATTAAAATGCTGAACCATTCGAACATTCTGAGAAACTGTTTCAACGTTCTTGATGGCCATTTGTTACCCATTTAACATCCGGTTTTTAAAGCTGTTTATCACGTTAGTGTACGTTTTCTAAAATCAAGTCACATTTAGTTTGCGACGGGTGTAGAGAACAAGGCTACAGATGACTCAAAACTTTATGACAGCCCTGCCTCACTCTTACATTATATTGCCTCTCTTCTAAGAGGTGCATTATCATGTACCAGAAGCCCTGGTGAAAATCTTTCAAGGAGGATGACGATCGTATCCTTGAAGCATCTGGTCAAGATCTTTAACCATCTTTACCTAAATGTACATGCACAAATAAATAAATATTCTTGCCAGGATCTTCAAAGATCTTGACCGAGATTCTTAAAGATATTAAAGGATTGCAACATCTTCCATTGAAGGATCTTCACAAGATCAAACGGCTTTCAATAATGTCTTTTAAGAATCCTTGAAAGATCTTTCTCTTTAAGAATCTTAAGAAGATCTCAATAAGGAGCACAACATTTAAAAAAAAATAATGTTGTGTTGGGGAGAAGTACAATAATATACACACAGGTAAAAACAGTCATATACATCTGTACATGTAATCCTTCTTGAAACCCAAGCTAAAAATGTTCTTCAAACACTACCATCTCCATGAGCGTGTTTGCATTGCTTACTTACCATTTGTTTTGGGCACTTGAAGGTTATGGTAGTTACAGGTAAGCAGCTGTCAACTTTTTGTGTTGTGTTATAAACAAGGATAATATCATTTTGGGGTGAGAAATGGAGATTACTAGCGTAATTGATATTTCCCAAATCTTTTGTTGTTTGAAGCTTTTTGTCTATTCTGCACATAGAACTGTTTGCGGGACAGTCTTGGGTGTCGCCAGTCTTTTCAGCAGTTATTCCTCTGCAAACATTGATGTGAAAATCAAAATTTGAAATTGAAGAAGAGACCTCATGTCCACCTGTGACAAAGAAATTAAAGTGTTCGTGACTTAACTTAACATTAAATATGTTGCACTTATTTACTGAGGAAAAGGGCCAGAAAGGAAAACATTTAGCATAGTGTCATAGTATGTAGAGCACAGCAATTGACAAGCTGATGATAAAGACTAGATATGTTCCCATATTAATATACCCTGACCTAACAAGGGAAGTAGACGTGTTAGAAAGGTTTTTTGGAGAAACACTTTAAGATCAAAACCAGAGAAATCAAAAGCAACTGACTCTGAAATTTTGAGCTTGAAAATTGTGTCATGAGAACGGTTGTAATTGTTTGCTATTGATTCCCTTACTCTTTATCTTAAAAATAAAATTGTGTTACAATGGTGCATCTGTGGGAGCTCTGAGTTTATTTACTCAATTTTTCACCAATTGAAATTAAATACTTCAGCACCATACTTATCTTTGAAAGATCTACTCATTGAAACTAAAAAATGACACACTGTGCTATTTGGGTATGTAGGATTTACTTGACTGAAACCCTGTCCAAATATTTGGATATCAAACATGATCAAACACCTTTTGGTGACCAAACATGCTGATGTCATACTGAGTGGCTAAACAGTATCAAACATGTTTAATCACAGTCCAAACGAACAAAATATTTTACAGTGTTTGATCAAATGTTCAATGTTCAATGTTGTGGTCACCAAACAGTGTTACAGTGTTACTTTTACAGAGTTATACTTTCACTGTAAACATGATACAAGTAACCTCCTTTGGGTCCTGCTGTTTGTCAGTGTGTGGGTTTATCTGCTTGTATATATATGTGTTGTAGGAGGCGCGGTGGCCTCATGCTTTATTAGTGCATGCGACTCTGGATCGAGCGGTCCAGATTCAAGCCGTGACCGGGGGTATTGTGTTGTGTTCTTGGGCAATGCACTTTATTCTCTCAGTGCCTCTCTCCACTCAGGTGTATAAAAGGGTATCAGCAAATTTAATGCTGGGGGTAAACCTGCAATGGACTGACATCCCATCCAGAAAGGAGTAGAAATACTCCCAGTCGCTTCATGTTATGAAAACCAGGATAAGCTCGTATGCATACATTACCTTTACAAATACATATAAGAAAAACAAAAATATACTTAACATTGATTCATCCTCTGCACAATATTGATACCGTACCTTTCAGTTTAATTAGAGGTGTAAGATCCCTCAGTTTGTTGTCCTTTCCATACAGTGAACATGGTATCTCAGGTATCTTGGACGGTGTCTTGCAAGCCTCGTTTGTGACAAACTCAAAGTTTGCCACACAAAGACTGCCTGCCACAGAGACATCCACAAACTGAGGTGATCCCTAAAGTTGATCAATAATCATAATGAGAGAAAACGTAGATGAAGTGCTCTCAAAAATCACATGAAGAGTGAAGATCACATGAGCTTTGTCAAACATACATGTATCTGAGATAGCCAAATATGGTTGATAATTATTTATTTAAGGCATTTTCAAGGCTTTTAAATCAGTTCACACATGCAACCCTTAGATTCACTAACTACGATGCCACTCAATCAATCAATCAATTATTTTATCTAAAACCTCAGTTAAGAGAGTTATGAGGCCTTAGATCTGTCACTCTCGTGTCAAGTTAATCCAATATTGTTAACACACCCAGATTATCCTTTAGTATCTTAGTGTCCAATTAAAAATTAATGTCGGATAGTTTTTAAAAGCATCTCAGTTAAAAATACCACAGTTTGTCTGAGCAAATCATATCCAAGGAAAACAATAGATGAAAGAATTTAAACCACTGTAAACTAGGCATGTTTTTGCATTGGGACAATGGCAGAATTCTTATACTTAGATACCTGAAATTAGATACATGTAACTATACCATTCTTGTGACAACTTGGTGTACAAGTATCAACTTTATGTTACGGTTTATACACTCCCACAAAGTAACAACTCCAAAGAGGTAATGACCCCCGAGAGTAGCAAGCCTTAAACGCCACTAATTCTGAAGGTAACCAGGGTCATTACTTTTAGAGTTTTATGATGGTTTACGAAAACATACTTTTAATTCAAAATCAACCTAGCACTACATGGTTGGCTAATTTTGAAATCACTTTCCTGTCTACACCCTTAATCAGATCTATGCCAAAATTCTTGATTCCAATTAGTAATCTGAGCATCTACTTACCTGGAAAATGGCATGGGATAATGTTACACCAGTCAATTACAATTTTTTCGCAAATTTCACATTTGGTTAGCTGTACAGGTAACTGGTCACCTATGCCATTGAGGTTGTTCACTATGAGTGTGCTTGTATGATTTTGAAATTACTTGGCATGGCCTAGTATTCCCTCTGTAGATCACCGTACTCAATGCACTCCAAATACTATTGCTAATCAACAGTGCAATCACAGTTTTGTAATAAACATTTTGACGTCAGTCTTTCATGCTCTTGTCCTGTAATTGGTGATCATGAATTTTGTTAAAACATTTTCAACATGGCTGTGGAGCCATGAGGCGATAGCTGAGCGGATCCACAGACTACTTTGATAATGTCATGACAAAATTCGTTGTCAATAACAGGACAGATGCATAAAAAACTCACATCAATTTGTTATTTGCGATAACATCTTTGTATAAATTCATGTGTCCGTCCGCTTATTGAAAATGAAAATTAGCAAATGAGTGCGCAATAATTTCTGCAGTTATTGTAGAAAAGAAAATTGATGTTTACCAAAAACTTTCCACATCTCAGGAAGATGTTGGTTACCCATTTAGTTTTGGATCCCATTTCACAATCGTCTTCAGCACCCGTATACTGCACAGTGAAGCCTGTCCTAATTGTACTGTTTAAAACTTTAGGACCTACAGAACCCATATTCTTCGGATTCTTATCGTCAGTTGAAGTTGAACAAACAGATGAGTCCTTGTTTGCGTTGCAACCATGATGGTCCACTTTACCACAAATATTGATGTAGTATGTCTTCTGTAGCTTGTCTACGACAATCTTCCAAGTCCTGAAACAGTTCAGATTTAGAAAGACTTACAAGTCATCTATACGCAGTTACGGTATACGGAAGTTTCGAAACTCTCTCTTCCATGTTTAGAGACTTTTGAACACAATACTTGGATTGCTTTTCTTACCAGTCTGTTATGGAGTATGTTTTTGCTTTTCCTACAGGCAGCTTACATTTTGCTGGAAGATGTCCGTAAGCGTAAGGCCCACAGAGAAACAACAAGCCAGTAAACAGTAGAAAGCCATTCTGTTTGGCCGCCATCTTTGACTAGTCATGCGTAGAAGGTTGAAGCTACGTCACAGGCGAAAAAATCTTCATGTGACCGTCACGAGAGTTGTTGGAAGAACAAACATTGTTTTAATTTTATGTATTTTAATATTCATTTATTTATTGTTATAACACGTGTTCCAACTAGGATTGTGAAAGTTATGGATGCTGATCCTGGATCATGTAGACGATCAACCCCATTGAGACCCGTTGAACTGCATGGAATGCATTGAGAAAATAAAAATTCATGGTCCGTCGTCGATATTTTAGGATAAATGCACGACCCTCTGTGACCCACTATGAGAAATAAAACGACTCACTTTGAGAAATACGACCCACTATGAGAAATAAAACAACCATTGCCACCCGAACTATAAGATGGCATTTTGGGAAGGTTGGGCGGGGGTAGGTGGGGAATGAAAGTAGGTAGGGGTTGGGGATTTCTTTTTAACTGTTTTTTGAAAGACATTTCTTAGCAGTGACATAGTAGCCTTTTGTCCTCCTCTAATGTGGACCATTGCGTAACCTAACAACTGAACTTTGCAAAGTGCTCTACATAAGCTTGGCCAGTGGGTAATAAACACACGCTTCTAAGCTAATTTGTTGATTCATATATATCTCTGCTGCGCCAGCACGGCGAAGGGTTAACACTCGCAAACTCCAAAACCAGCAAAACTTCTTTTTTGCATAGAGGTATCCAATGCGTAACTTTATGATGCGTGATGGGTGACACGCGGCCAGCAATCGATCGATCAAATAAGCTGGATGGACGAACTCTACTCTGAAAGATCTCATGTTAAAAGAAAAGTCATGGATTCTACAGTTGGACTCGAAACTTACAATTTACTAACAAGAAATGCAAAAACAGCCGAGGACTAACAAACGGAACGGATAAGAAAATCTTGGCCTAAAGCTCTTGAGCAAAAGCTTCTAGAAATTAAATCGCTGCAAATTTTTGTCATGTCTTGTTTTGTTAAAACGTGAACTTAGACGAACGATTCCTGATTCCTCCACTGAACAATTGAACTGAAGGTAAGTCACTGAATTTCCATTCATCTATGGGAGCTTTTAGAGGATCACGAAATACAGCTGTTGGAAAGACAACTTTTCGCGTCTGCAAGTTTACATTTTTGAGGCCAAACCGTGAGTACTCCATTTTCGCAGAACAATCGAAAGAAGCCTAGACTAGTTGACAAAGTTAAGGGACCTATGAAGATCCACCTTTGCACTGCTCTGATTTAAATGAGGGGATAGAGGTCGATTTTGGTGGCGCAGCATTCTCATAGGAAAATTGCATTAATATTCATAATATTTATCAGAAAACTAGATGACATGGAATAAAAATAACAAAGAAGTAAAAACAAACTGAGCGATAAAAAAAAAAAAAAATTGAAATTCATTAAAACTAAAAAGAAAACAAAATAAAAATAAATTGAAAGTAAAATGGAAACAAAATTAAAATAAACTGAAAGCAAACTGAGAAACAAAATAAAAACGACATTGGAAATCAAATCAAAGCAATTGATTTTCAAGATAATTTGGTTTTATCAACTGGGTTAATAATGTGAATTGGCCAACGTAAAGAGATTCGAAAGCTGACGTTTCGAGCGTTAGCCCTTCTTTGGAGCGAATCGAGGAGTTGTGGCCAGTGTGTGTGGTTTACATATAGAAAGATGAAGCTATGCTATCGGTGGGTGCATGGTAACGTGAAAAACAACAGAATAAATTAGTTGAATGAAAAGCGTTCGTCGATACCGTAAGGATTAAGAGTGCCGACTAGGCGACCGATTCCGAGAACACCTTCGTGACGTACGTAGAGAAAGACGACAAAAACGCATCTAAACCGGTCGCGAGACCCTTTAATCTCCCCAATCATTCTAAGCAACATATGGCAGTCTGCGACTTTTCCCTACATCAAAGAAGCACGGAAAGCCGCAAAACTCTATAACAAAAATTTGTTTTTCAAATCGGCACTCTTAATCCTCACGGTATCAACAAACGCTTTTCATTCAACTAATTTATTCTGTTGTTTTCCATGTTACCATGCACCAACCAATAGATATCTGATGTTATAAAGAATAGGGACAGTGATCTTTTCAAAAGAATCACAAGTGACACTGGCCATGTATTATATGACTTGCTCCCACCCAAACGTAACAGAGCTCTTAGAGAAAGGGGCCATGACTTCATACTCCCTAAAGTAAAAACGGAACGATTCAAACGGGCTTTTGTAAATAGATGGCTTTTTAAATTCATTTCTTAAAATTTTTCTTGTAATACATATGATAGGTTTTTTTTCTAGTTTAGCTTAGTTTGTTATTGATTGTAAAGCCACACGTTTGTTGTGACTGATTTCTTAATAAAGACTTCTAATAGCGTAGCTCCATCTTTCTGTATATAAACCACACACAACCCACAATTCCTCGATGCGCTCCGACGAAGGGCGAACGCTCGAAACGTCAGCTTTCAAATCTCTTTACGTTGGCCAATTCACATTATCAACCCAGTTGATAAAACCAAATTATATTGTTATACTCCCCACCGACGCAGCACCACAGTTTCTATAGAAACTTACCCCCTCTATTCAATTGACTTTCAGTTTTGCTTTGAGTTTGCCATGAGAACGATGGGCCATCAAAACACAGCATTTGAATGTCAACCAGCATGCACACAGGGCGCCAGAACAAAATTAGGCTTGCGTTCTCCCTCGTTCGAAGGCAATTAAATTGGTTTACATTGTCTGTGTCATCGTAGACATTCATAGCGCTATAGTTTCTGCTGGTAAACTCGAATGCTTATTAGAAATGCCATATCCAGAGAAACGGAACCAATTCATTAAAACAACTCGCGTTTTGAAGGTCAAAGCTGATTAAAAGAACTTGAGTAAATCTCGAGACATTTCGGTCTCATTGAGATAGTTAATTCTATTATTTCCCTATACATTTCACCGCCACTTTACAACCAGTTCGTCATAAAATTGCAACTCAAGAAGCTCAGTAACCAGCTCTTAATTTTGTTTCCACTTCCCCCGAAAAAGGCGACAAAAAAGCTTCTCATTTTAAGAACCGCTGTACGTCTGCCAATTTCTAACTTCAAATTCTTATTTTAAAACAACATCAAATCTTCAAAATTTCCTATTTCCATAAATTTTACTAATCCTTTGAGAAAATCTATATTTGCATTCAAACCATAATACCCAGCAAAAATATGGCCTTCATGTTAACCCCCGCCTTAAAAAAAAAAGATAAAAAAAAAAAATGGTACGGTAACTCCTCGCATCGTGAGCTTGGGGGGCCTGTGCCGACCTTCAGGAATTGAGAGACTGGGTTCTAGTGTAATCTCTGTAATGGTGGCTTCCATGTGATTTGTGGTCACAGGCGACCCAAGCTCTCAATGTTATCCTTTTTTTTTTGTCACTTTTATGAGAACGTTCAGCTTAACGTGACATATGGCATATACTATCACATAAAGACCGAATTTGACTACGCGAAACATGACTCTGGCCTTGCAGTATATGGAGGTGTTGTGTTACAACGGTTTGAATTTATAAAGGTTTGTATGAGAATGCAACGGCTTTGCTTGAAAAGTCAATTACTCTTATGTTTTGTGAATAAAATCTACTTACCCTGTTACTGCGTTGTATTCTTTGTTGTTTGCCAGCTCCTCAGGCCGATCTAACGCGATTTCGGCGAGTTATCGTTCTGTGGGTTTCCACTACTAAAAGTAGTAGTGGAAACTCACAGAACGATAACTCGCCGAAATCGCGTTAGATGGTGGCTGAGTTCAAAAATTGAGGCTAAAAATACCTCTGATGTTTACGTTTTTGTATGATGCAAATGAGGAAAGTGATCATGTCATGAGCAGTTCCACTAACACAACACTGAATCAAGAATATCTCTAGAAATATTGGAGCAGTGTTGAAGCGGACAAACGCCATTGAAACAATGAGTGTCGTTTTGTTTCTTTTGTGATGTACAGTTCTGATGACAAGTTAAAAGAACACTGCTCTAATATTTCTAGAGATATGTTTTATTCAGTGTTGTACTGTTTTGGTGGAACTACTTATGACATCATCACTTTCCTCATTTGCATAATACAAAAACGAAAATTCTCTAAAACGAAAGAAGGTATTTCAAAAAGGAAAACACCATTCTTCTTTATTTTGGAAAGCCTAGTTCAAATAAGCAACAATTACTTTTTACTTCATGTACACTCTATTAAAAACTATTTAATTTAATTGAATTCTCTCTACCTAACCGCCGTAAACCTTGCTATACTGTACTAGGGTAAAAAGAGTGTGTGAGAACGAGTAGACTTGCTGGGTTCGCAAGCTTATCGTTTGTCAAACATTTGCATGTATTTCATGATTAATAATTAGATCCTTTAATATCTTATACATGACTGGGGTTTTAAGTGTGTTACGATGCAGCTTCATCTCAAACCTCTAGTATCAAGAACCAATTGTATGTGGGTTTTAACATAAAATTAAATTTTATTTTAATTGCAGACAATTGTAAGCGTTGTGGCCAGTTCTTTAACCAGTTATCACCTTACAAAGAGTGTGAACATTAACTCAGACAAGAATGGTGGTATATATACTTGCAAGTACAAGAAACCCTATACCTGCAAGCATTGTAAAAAGCGGTGCTTTAGCCACTCATCAGCTTGCAAGAAACATGAACGAATTCATACAGGAGTTACACCATATACATGCAAGCATTGTGAAGCGTGCTTTAAACAATCATCAGGATGGAAGCGACATGAACGAACTCATGCACGAGTGAAGTCTTATACGTGTAAACATTGTAATATGCACTCTAGCGACTTATTAAACTGCAAGCGACATGAACGAACTCATACAGGAGTGAAGCCGTATACATGTAAGTATTGTAAAATGTGCTTTGGCCAGTCATCAGATTGCAAGAAACATGAACGAACTCACACAGGAGAGAAGCCGTTTACATGCAAGTATTGTAAAAAGTGCTTTAGCCAGTCATCGCATTGCAAACAACATGAGCGAACTCACGAAGAGTTAAGCCTTGGAAGCATTGTAAAAAGTGTTTATTTTGACCTCGCGGCAAAATGCTTGCCGCGTAACCTTAGCCAGTCATAAGGTTACTAGCAACATGAACAAACCAAAGGACTAAATGTGGCCCTTAATTTTCCACCAGTCGTTTTGGCTTTTATTTTGACCTCGCGGCAAAATGCTTTTATTTTGACCTCGCGGCAAAATAATTGTTGTACAGTCCTTGAAGGGTTTTGATTAAGCCTTCTAAAACTATAATACTCAAATGTATGTATGCCAGGAATAAAGCTGCTTGCAACTTTTTATATCGCCAATTGGAGAAAGAAATATTATTGTACTGATTCTTTACCAACAATGCGTGGAAACATTTCAATTAATTACTTGTTGGTCTAAAGTCAATCGTACAGAGAAACTGTCTGCGAAATTTTAGATCCATAGCTCTTAACATTCAAGGTACAGGAATGATTTATTTAATTACAGAATATGTATACGATGGGAACACTATTCAGGGAATGTATGAGAGCATGCTGCATTCAATTGCCAATTCTTTTCTATCGATGTTCTCACGCCCTCGTCTCCTCAACTCGTGTAACCTGTCTCTTTGGCGCCCGAAAAGATGTCTGGTCTGTCTGGCTATCGTTGGTCATGACTGCAAGTTGCCCAGTTTACAGGTAGCTTTTTAGAAAGATTTTAAAAAGAATAGACCCTGTTGGAAGAAGGGGTCGTACTACTCAATCTGTGTGAAACCGCAAATCGATCAGGCATGAAACATAACGCTGGGTAGGACTGACATTTTACATTGAAGCCCCGCCTTACGGTCACCTCGTTAATACGGTCACCTCGTTTTTTTACGGTCACTTTTTGTTGTCCCGGAGAAACGTCCATACATTTTCTTATAAGAAAACCCCGTTAATGCGGCCACCAAGATAATGTGGCCACTCCGTAAGGCGTTAATGCGGCCATCCCGTTAATACGGCCAACGGCCACATTGTGAAATCTCATACGGCCATTGAAACCAGCTATGTTCATCTTTCCATTGTTAATATATATCAACACAGATACTATCCCAGCCCAAATAATGCATGTAGATCTTCTCTTGAAGTAAATAAAAGAATAAAAAGTCTTTTGGACCTTTTCTTTTGAATTTTCCCTAGTGTAAGCTATCTCTTTGAAAGTTTAGCAAGGTAAAAAAACGCGGGCAAATTGTGTTGATTATACGGTCAAAATGCAAAAAAAAAAACTTACAGAGGCGTATCTGATTGAAATAAATTACACTGGTTTATAACATACTCTGCCCTGGACAATTTTCATGGAGGAGACGTCTCAAAATTTGTCCCAAATTTAGCAAGAAGGGCACTGTCAGTTGAAAGGTCATACATTTTTCCCTTTAACGCATTACATGGCAATATTTTTACAAAAGTTTCCCGACATTGTACCAAATCTTAAAAATAAGCTTGCTCAAGCCCTTAGATTTCATCAGTTTCTTTCCACTTTCCTAAATTTAATGGCTTGGTTTAAGGCGGATTGGCTGTGCTAGACTGTTTGGTAAGCCGAGACAACAACGAACTTCGAACGACAGTGTACAGGAAACCCACGCATACCGACAGAATTCTTGACGAATCATCCTAGAGTCCGACTTCACACAAAGCCACTACTATCAAGACTCAATGAGACGAGCGCGACAAATTACGTGACGAACAACTATAACGCTGACTTAATTAGACGAAACATTCACCAACCTACCGTGTACTGAAGCTGACGCAACGAACAGAAACCCGATACCTGTTACTGCAGTGACTAAACCTAACATGAAGGGCTTTTCTTCTTCTACAGCATCCGTGTAGCACAAAAGCCTACGACTACGTTAGGACACTTACAGTAATAGGCCCTTTGCACGATCCGGTCACATGGTACAAAATCACACATACTGGGATGCAAGTTGCGCAGTGGGACTCCCAAACCAAAGGCAGGTCAAGGTGGACTGGTACGAGTTGCTTTTTTTTTAAGTCCCATTG
The DNA here is from genome assembly GCF_042242905.1 of Orbicella faveolata. Classification (NCBI taxonomy): domain Eukaryota; kingdom Metazoa; phylum Cnidaria; class Anthozoa; order Scleractinia; family Merulinidae; genus Orbicella; species Orbicella faveolata. The sequence goes on along the minus strand of NW_028301539.1, from coordinate 31,878,999 downwards.
TGCAACTTGCGTCCCAGCACGTGTGATTTTGTACCATGTGACCGGATCGTGCAAAGGGCCTATTTCTCACCACGTTAAAGACAGGGACGAACCCAACAAGCAGGCAGGAAGCAGTTTACAAGATCAAATGCTTCGACTGCCAGGCATTGGTGAGTCTCTGAAGCTGTTACAGTCTCCCTATTTTTTCCGCCAGCCCTGTCCTCCACCACCCCTACACACGGGCATTTTGTACTCTCTCCAGTGTCGCTCGCATCAAAAGACCAAGATGGCGGCCCGTGGAGTTCAACTATCGACATCTACGATGTCACGGAAAAATAGGGGACTGTGAACAGTCTAAATTATGTCCGATTGGCAATATGCATAAGATTTAATTTCCCAGTAAAGATTATTTGCAGGACTTTATTTGGAATTATTCTTTTCCGCCTGTGTAATCTCCGTGTAAACTTTCCCAGTCAAACACGAAGTTCTTCGCTGTTTCGTGTTCAATTCGCATTATCATTCAAATAAGTTGCAATTGTTAACAAATTAAACAGAGGCTTTTATGGTTCGACGGAGCTTAATAAGGCTGATTAAATAATGGCTTTAAATTGATAGATATCATAGTGTAATATTCGTGTGAGCAGTTGCTTCTTGTAGTGAGTGTTAACGACACCAGTTGATACGGTAAGGAAAAAAATCGAACTTATACCATTTACTTATTTATGATGTAACCATTTTGTCGTGAGTGTGTATCAATACACCTTTTACTAGTTAAATTTGCTGTGTTATTAGGTCACAGTTGCCGGCCCGTCTTTCATTTTTAACGATGTTAATAACATGGTTTAATTATCGTATCTTTTGCTAAGTTCAAAAACCAAACTTGCATTTGTATGGAGAAAATATTTAAATGAAAGTATTTGAAAACGCGTGTTGCACCGTTGCTTCAAGATTTGTGCCCGGTTCTGTTTTACCTATGAAAAAAGAATCATTTTCACAGAGCTCGTCAACTTTAACCACTAAATAATCATAATTTCTCTGCATTCTTCGTTTGATCGCTTTTTGCAAAGAAAACCGTTGGCTGAGTTAATATTGAAATAAAAGAAAATGTCGTTCCCTCAAAACGACATTGCATAGACGTCGAAATCAACAATAGTCTATGCATCAAAGAAACAATAGACGCAAGCATTGGGAAATCTTCTATCAAGTTATTGTGGTTAAGCAACCGATCTAGAACAATAACATTATTGTCTCACGTGCATCTTATTTTTTTGCTCTTGAGCTGGAAATATTGCGTTCTTAATTTACCTTATGTTTGGTGTCCAAAAGAATTATCATTTAATACAACTGGAATATTTTTAGACTTAGTGTAAAATGCTGATGTTATTGTCATTTGCTGTCCTACTGGCATTGCCTGGATCAAGTCATGGTAAGCTAATTCTTCTTTTTCCTTTGTCTGTCAATAGAGAGCAAAATTATATATCAATAAGCGATCAGAGGAGAAATATAGGTTGAAAAAATAAATTGAAAAAGTGACCCGGTATGATAATCCCGCTGCCAAGCCATAATAAAACAACAACATTCTTTTTTTCAGAAAGAGCTATTTTTTAAATTTTCGATCTCATTGTCGCTTACTACATCTAACTATGTGAAATAAAACTAAAAAAAAAATTGTCCTTGACTAAAGATATAAAATGGGAAATTTTGCGTTAAAATACTGTGACATTATTGCTGAAGAAGGTTGCAGTATTGTTGCTTTAACGTCCCACTTTATAATTCTTAGTCAGTGATAACAATTTTGAGTAGTTTTTAGTTTTTTTAATATCATCACGTCTGACTACTAGGATAATTTCATACATCTAACCATGTTTAGCTCAAAATCAGGTTTTGATAAATTCAAATCGGTGACCAAAAACTGCTACCGTGCTGGATCAAGATTGTTTCATATTAGCGCTAATCGCGCGCTCTGAACAAGCGAGCCCAGACTAAGTTTTTTTAAGGATTTGGTTAAGCTTGCCCTTACGCACCAACTATGAAAACACAAGGTGTTGCTGTGCTCCGGGCCAGTAAGTGCTGAGCCAAACCTTCTCGCATTATGTCTAATATCGCAATCACTCTAGTCTACGTATCAAGCGTTCACGCATTTTAGGCACGCAAAAGGCGGGAACACTCTTCGCACGGTCAAAACGTAGCTTTCAGGAAAAAGTAGATGTATACATGTACGCTGGTTACCAAAATGTGGAAAATTGTAACTCATACTTAGGCGAATTTCCGCTCTTTTGTATTGATTCATGGATATTAGGCTATTTGGGGATATTTTCCCCCTCCCAATACCCCCGGGGGGGGGGGATGGCTAAAAGTGAACTGAATTCGGGTTTTAGCTCTACACCCCTATATAGATCTATATAGGTGAGATGCAGTAAGAATATTTCGTGACTCTGTGATTGGCCATGTTTGTGGTCGGTCAAACCCTTCCGCGTTCTGGAGTCTGCGCAGTAGCCACGCAGGGATCTTCTCAATACGATACAGATTGCGTCACGAAATACGAGATTCAGACGTCACTGGACAGAGAGAACTGGGAAACATACAAAGAAAATGGTACAAACAAGGTAAATAAGACTGACGAAGAAAATACTTGCCGCCGTTTTTTTTTTATCAGCCAGTTGTTATACTGTACATGTACGTCCAGTTTCGATCGGCCGAAACGTTTCACAAGTGTACATAAATAGCTAAATGCTTCAATAAAGACTTAGACACGGGTTTACACGAGACCTTTAGTGAAAGCATTTATTCATAACTGAATTTCGTTGCACCATATCAATTTTCTTGTTCCACCATAATAGGCCATATTCGTAGTCTTGGACTGGAACTAGCTTGCACTGGAAGCTAACGCGGCCGGGGAACATCATTTAAAAGTGATAAATGCCATTTACATTTGAAAAGACTGCCTGTATTAGCCTCACTTGCAAGCTAGTTCCAGTCCAATACCGGGAATATGAAAATGGTCTGTTATGGCATCGCTTTATGACTCATCCTAAGCTATTTCTTTCCTTTCTTTCAGACTGCACTGTAAGGACAACGGACAGCAAATGTTGTGTTCTTCCATTCTTGTACGAGGGAGAAAGACACTTTACCTGTGCTTCGACTTTCTTTGGAGAGAAGTGGTGTGCGACAACATATAACTATGATGAGGATGAAGAATGGGGAGAGTGCTTAGGTTTGTCCTATTTCAGTCAATGTATTTGCTTCCATTCTACAGCACAAGTTTGATCGGGACGAGACGAAGTGAAACGAGCAGTGAAATCGGCGCGACGAAATTAAAATTTACGTCTGTTCTCGTTAACTTTCTTCGCACAGCTTCTGTCGCTCGGGTTATTTCGTCTCACCACTACTGACAAAAAAGCAAACACTCACTGCCTACCTCTGTTATACTCGCCAGTCTTGTCTCTACATTCTCGACCGACCTAAGAACTTCCATCTTGAAATTGACTGCGTGATTTATATTGTTTCCTAAAAATGGTGCTTTTGGGTGAAATACCTCTTAGTAACACAATCCTTCTGCTAGTTATGAATTTAAGCCGAACATTTCTACAACGACCACTTTGGGAATAGAGAGAACGGTCATTGTACGGAACTGACCATTTTAAGGAGAATTCTACCGTAATAGACTAAAATTACTTTCTATCAACAGAGGAAGACTTAGAAGCCAAGAAGTAAGAGACAAGGAAAGAGCGTCCACAGTTCACACCAGCACAAAATTGACTTCTTAGCACTTACAGCTCAAGCAAGGAAAACCACTTTCTAGTTCTCGTTTTGCACCTATCTATGTCATTAGAGTCTTTAAATAGGAGGTTAGCATATGTAGTTTTTACATGCAGGAAATCATCAAATAAACACGTTCGTATTCTAGTGCTGAATGATTGTGTCATGTTCTTCTGTGTGACGAAACCTTTTCTGAATGATAAACGATTCTCTATTGTTCCTCCACTCCTCTCAAACCTTACATTAACGAGCCAAACAGGACTGAACCAACAGCATTGAGCCAAACAACAATTGGACGAAGTATGGTACGTATAAGCTAGCTTTGTTTCGATTTTCGCTGCCGAGACGTAAACAACTAAAAAGTTGTTATTCTCCACCGTTGCACTGAGCTAGCACTGAGGGGGCGGTTACAAGTTAGAAGTGTATTAGTGTGGATGGTAGGCCTAACCGTAGAAATAAAGCTGCATGCGTTTTCAAATTTTTCCGGCGTAGTGTGGAGAGGGCCTTAGAAAAATGAATTCAACAATGATATACATACTAGAAGGCTATCAAGTCATGTTTTAATATGGTCAGGAGAGAAGAGAGTTTTCTCTTTTGAGCCACTCGCCATAACTCGACGCTCTGTCTTAGGTCATATCTTTAGTGGTTGTTACGGGAAACGATTTTCTCGCCTCCAGCCATTTGACAAACCATCAGTTCGCCCTCTTGGTTTAGTTGGTCTGTTAGTATGGGCTTTTATTCTCAAATTTCTTTCATTAATCATGCATAATGTTTTGTCGTCCCTCAATTTGCCAGAGAAACAATCAGTCACATTAGTCAGGGTACACAATGTTAGTATTAGTTTACGATTAATTTTTGCACAATTTACCCAAACGTCACTTTTTGTTGCAAAACACTATGTAGAGATCACAAGACGGGATGTAAAAACTTGCTTTTAATAAGAAGTAAGTGTAACTATAATCAGATTTTTATTTTTTGGTTGAATAACAAAAAAGTAAAGAACTCCACCTTTCTATTGTCTAACTGAGTTCTTTTTTTTTTGTCCTCTTTCTCAAGAATTTTTGGCGCCATGTAATAAATATCGAACGCTGGCAAGAAAAACCGATCCAATTATTACACTAGCTGTGTTTGTATGCAGCCTGAATACATCTGATTGACGTTTTATTTAAAGTTCCACAATTGATCGTGAAACGTTTCGACAGTTGACCTAACAACCGACTAGAATAAACGCCACCCAAACGCTAAACCTCTGCTCTGTAGAGTCTGAAAACCTTTCACAACACGGCACATCAAAAAATGTTCTCCATTTGGGTTGTCTCACTGCTGATAACAATCTTCCAGATTTCCTCAAGTAAGTTCACTTGATCGCTGCTATTTTTAAGTTATGGGTGTCGCTAAAGAACATTATTTTAATGCTTCGCTCTGTGGAAGTGCAGGTCACTCTCGCGGCGCCCAAGATGTTGTCCTGAGCAGGAACAAGGCTTTGTCTTTTCACAAACGCTTTATCGGTGACAATAACATAGACGAGGAGTGTTACGGAGAGGAATCGTGCGATTTTGAGGAAGTGGTGGAAAAATTTGATCATTCGGAACAAACGGTTGGTACACCTTACTATATGAATAAGAACGGCGCGCTAACTTGTTTATTACTCAAATTGCATATCCGTTTAGTACTGATCTATTATCAACAGTACCACAAGTTCAATGGTATAATTCCCTTAATTTTCAAAATATGTTATTTGCAGGATTAGTTTTTCAATAATAGAACTGTATTTTTACGTTCTGCGTGCGACGCTTAATTAATATAATGAACACATGCATTTTGAACGCAATTATTAAGTAACAATATTGTTACTGCCTCAGGTTGTGTTTATTTTATCAAAGTGACTTGAATGTAGAACAGCTGACATAATGAAACAAATCAATGCATGACAGAACTGTATGAGGCGTAGCTAGGTTTAGAAAGGAGAGTGTCAACTCCAACACAGAATAAAACTGAGTATAATGGCATGAATATTTTATCTGTTATGTATTTGTATTTTGCATGTCCACAGTACGAATATTGGAACACATACCGCTGTAATATCTCAAGACATCGCTGCAAAGGTATGGGATCTGTTTACCCCAAACCACTCTCTCCTCCGCAGAGGTTCCCAATGGGGCTTTCGTTGTAAAAATCCGCTGGGCAAGGTGGGTGCAGGCGCAAAAGAACGGGATCCACTGAGCGGGGAACCTCTGCCAGAAGCTTGTCGTTTTCTGGTACATCCTTGTCGTTTTCTGGTACATTGATCAATTTCTCAGCCCTCGCGGACTTTGCGAGCTTGAAACTTGGCAAAAATCAGCGCTAGGTATGCTACTACAATTAGCAATCGTTATTTTCCAGACAACGTTACATATTTTCGCAAAAAACAGCAAAAATATTGTTCTCCGAAGCCCCCCCTGGAACCTGGCTGAAACTATGGGGAGTAGTGACAAGTACGTTGTTTTTTGGAGGTCAAATGTCAAAATGGCGGAAGCAAGAGAGGAAGCGCTTGACATTTCCTTCCAAGAGATGTCTCTTGAAGGTAAATATTCCTCTTCTATGTCTTCTTTTTGTCTTTTATCCCTACTAGCTGCATTTCGTTTATTAAATTTCGGCCTTTAGTTCACTAACTTTACAAAGCCATAGCTTCGTTACAAACAAATCTGTCTCTCGGAAGTAACAATTAAGCATATAAAAAGTTACAAACAAACGATTTAAACTTTGAAAACTGTTCCGTCTACTAGTTTTTCAAAAAATCGGTATCGCAATCCGTTTCAATCTTATTTAATTTTTTTCTACATCCGGCCGTATCTCCTTTTGTATATATATGCTGTGTTATTGAAATGCTCTATTTTAAGTGCTTTATGTGCTTTTGGTGGCCATTTTGCCATGTGTAAATCCTTTAAACGAAAACCTCACAACCTCCTTTGGTTTTTTAGATGACCCACAGAAAAGACAGTTAACACCATCGAAGGTTGAGCCCACCAGTAAACGGTCTCGACAGAATTTAAGTGGACGATTTTACAAGGACAGGAAAGAAACGTTTTCTTCTGTTCTCCAAGAAAGGTTTGTGGAAAGTCCAGGGAAACAAGCCACACAAGAATCCATTCTCAGTGCTTTACAGTTAAACAAAGAAGAGAAAGGGCTGGCCACACGTGCTGTAACAAAAACATTCCCCTCTTCCAAATTAAATAAAAGAAAAGGGGTTTATACTAACATCAGAAAAGCAGTTTCTTTTAACTGTGAAGATGATAAATCAGGAACAGTTACTGTGGATAGTGAAATAGCTAATGTACAAGCCCTTATTGCTGAGTCAAGAAAAAGAGGAAATGATCTTCTGGAGGATATTATTGCCAAGGTAACTGCTGGAGAGACTAATGCCTTGCAAGCACTTTTGTTGGCTTACAAAACGGAAACTGAATTGTTAACTGCTAAATCAGAATTACTTGACAAGATCTATGAGCGTGAAATTCAATTTTTAATGAGAACTGATCAGTCATCCACACTTTCTCAGTCAGAGAAAACAAAACTTACAGAGGAGGTAGACTTGTTATCAAAAACATTAAGTTTTGGATTGAGAAGTGGTGAGGAAGTCTTTATCAATGAGGAGATTTTTACAGATCTTGTAAACAATGTTGCAGAGAAGTTTCCCTTTCTCTTTGACATTGTTAAGACTCTCTTTCCAAGTGATGACAGGAGAAAGGAGAAAGGAGCAGTTCACTCTCTAAGCCTATTAATGAGCCTGAGAAACAATCAGTGCCAAAATGATGTAACATTAGTTTTTACAATTCTTCTGGTTGCTTATGGAGCTGGTACACGAATGGTCAATATGCTGAATAAAGTTGGATTAACTCTTCACTGGGACACTCTTATGTCATTCCTGGACAGGTACAACAGGAAAAAGTTTGACAAACTGTACTCTAATATACCAGCAGAGAAACCCTTGTTTTTGCTATTGGACAATGTGAACATTCACAGGGGATATCAAAGACACCATAGGTTGTTTAAGGTGCCAAAGGTGAACATGTGGAACTTCACTGTTAGAGGATTACTAAACCCAGACATCACTGGCATTGAAGATTTGTTGAGTACACCTGACACTTCACTGCAGAGCCAGGACAATGTGGTAGGGTGGAATGCTAACAATATACAATTGGAAAACTGTAATGAACATTTTTTAATTTGGCAGAAGTTCAGTAAAAGTTACATTCTCCAGTTGCTTTATGATGGATTGAACAAGATTCCACCACATGAAAAACCCATTTGGGAAATGAATGAAAAACAATGTAACCAGTGGTTGTCAAATGCTGATGGTTGTACCCAACAGAATGTGAAACTGAGCATTCCCAGCATTGAAAACATTTTTGACACAAGTATGTCCACAGTGAAGACTGATGTTCACATATTACCTCTGTCATTAGAAAATAATGCAACCCTTACAGGAACAAGTGTGATTCTAGATCAGTTTGCTGAGGAATTTGGCCTTTGCAATAAAGTGGACAAACTGGAAACATTGCCATTTGACAAAAGGAACGGGAATTTCAGCCTTAGAAAAGCCAGGGAACATGTTGAGTTTTTAATCATGTTGTATGAACACAGAGATGAAATGGCTGACTTATTAAAAACCTTGGAGGCAACAGAAAAAGAGTTTGACAGTTCTCAAGAGTTAACCACAAATGATGATGGTGATGATGAGCTTGCAGGTGATTCTGATGATGAAAATAGAACAACTATTCAGCAAGTTAAGAGTTGCTTTGCAAAGTGTGATCAAGTTTTCACTGAGCTGTATAATAACATTGCAGATAAGGTGTGGGAATCTAAACAAAGTGATTCAGTGGAACGTGTTATTCAAGACTTGAGCAACATTAACCTGCAGGATGTTAGAGACCATCTTGGCCGTACCTTGTTACATATGGCTGTGGAACAAGGAAACTATGACCTTGCTTGTTGTCTTATGCAAGCTGGCTGCAACCCAAATGCAAAAGAAATGTGTGGTGCAACACCTCTTGTAATAGCAGTGATAAAGAAAAACAAACAGGTCTGTGAACTTCTGGTTAATCACAGAGCTTGTGTGAGAGGGCCTTTGTTCACAAATATTCCATGCCCACTTAAAATTGCAGAACAAATGCAACTAGCTGAAATATATGAAGTACTGAACCCACAAACGTCAGATAATGAGGATGATGACATATCAGGTTATGATGACTCCTTTAAGAGAACAGATATTTTGATCAGGGATGGATCTGATGAACCAGTATCACAGGTGGATTGTAACTCGGAAGGATTTGTTACAGGCTTAGTAGGAGATCAAGGCACCTGCAAAACTATCAGGGGAGTGATGGGGAGAGCTTCAGCTTACGAGTGGGCAGGGATAATACCAGGTGATCTGCATACAAAAGGATACCTTTGTGAAGCCTGTTTTAAAGAACAAGGACCTGGTGGATTCCACTACATTGCCAACAAGGTAATGAAGAGACCAAAGCTCATTTCTGATGTTTTCAAGAAGAAAAAGTTTGAGACAGGAAATCAAGATCGAATAAAAGAAGCAGTACAAGACTGTGCTAGGTCATATGGAATAGCTGCTGTAATTGAATTTGCTAAAAGTGACTGTTATCCAGGTCCGAGAGATAGGTCAGCTAGCCTCAGAAAGTCAGGGAACCACAATGATGTGCTATATGATGCATTCATTAAATGGATAGAGCAATCAAGTGAAAGGAATGTTGCTTTCAGGTACTATTCAAGAATGTTCCTGTACTATGGGCCTCTCCTTGAACTGTTTGACATCTCCACATCACATGTTTTAGGCCAAGCAAGAGAGGTTTGCTATATTCTGCAGTTGCCCACTTATGCTCATTTGAATTTCAAGAACTATTTCACAGAAACATTTGCTCATGTTGTCAATTTTCTTGGAAAATGGCCTTTGGCATTCCGCAAATTGCTTCAAAAGAATTGTGCAGTTAACCTTTCTGGAAAGAAAGGGGGAGCCATGGAATTGGATGCATTTGTGGAAGCTGAAATAGTTCAGCCACTCAAGATCTATGTGTCAGGTAAGAGCAGTTCAGTTGTAATGATATGACAGGTGGTCCTGACCAACCAGCACAATAGTGCCCTAATCATATGGGAAAATTGTCTGAGTGATGAAATTAATTCAAATTTGACACTCAGTTGAATACACTTGATACTAAATGACTGGTCCTGAGGGAAAACAGTTAATTTTGTTCAAGGAAAACAAAGTTAACTAATTGATTTCCTAAGGGAGTAAGTGATTTGTTATAATTCATAATTAATACATAAGGATGGCCCTCAACATTTGCAGGCAAAGGTGTACTGTTACCCTCTGACGTCATGGATTTTGTAATGTTGCCCAGACTACAATGTATAGCAGGAAACAGTTTTATTGATACATGTCATGCGAACTTAAGAGCATGTGTTCTTGGGGGAAAATTTCAGCTTTGTAACAATTTTTGTCATGTCAACTTTTGTAAATTTCATATAGCTCACAGGTCTAAAGATAAGTTGTGAATGAATTAAATAATCATATATATTTGCCAGTTAACAACTGGTTCATGCTTTAGTGAGCACAATGGAGGTATTTGATTGCAAGCCTCTGCTAGCTATGTTATAAATAACTATCATTATCATCACCAATCAAATACCTTACAAAAATGAATTCATTTGATCAAACTTTATTTTTGTGTAAAGATGGCCAAGCAAGGCACTCTCTCTTTTAATGTTGTGGACACCTATTGAACATGAAATATCAAAAAAAAAAATTCTATCACTTAAAATGTCTAGTCTTTAAGTAGTTGTCAGAACATTGTCATAGTATAGAAATTATTATAAATATGAAAAAAAAACCCTCACTTATGTAATATGTCTGTAATTTTCCGTTCTAGGACATACCTCAGTGAAGATGTGTGAAAGGATAATGTCTAGTATTGATCTGTTTAAAGCTGTCAGGAAAGCATATTCCTCCAAACAAGGTTTTGATGAGCACACCACCCAAAGACATTCTGTTCCAAACTCTTTCCTAGACCAGCTTAAAGGCACGTGGTTTTGCTTAAAAAATGGATTCTTCAATGGAGTTCAATCGGATGACCCCCCTGATGTGTATACTCTTGAAGGCAGTAGCAAACCAAGTGGTAAAGTTCAAAAATGTCATTTGGATGTCAATGAGAAGGGCACCAAAAAGGTTGCAGAGAAATTCAAGGATAAGCTGTATGAATCCTTTCCTGACCTACACTTTGACCTTTTGACAAATTAAGTTTGAAATTTGCAGTGTGAAGTTTTACAATTATGAAAGTATTTATCCACTGCTTAAAAGGCTAACAAAGTGTAACATGAAGTACTTAATTGCCAAGTGTCTTTTACAGACAGAAAATGTGCAGTTCAAGAAAATATTCATATACCCACCTCACAGAAGGTCATTACAAATTTGAGGGGATAAAAAACCTTCTGCAGGAGGGGTATGGATGTTTTCTGGAACAACACAATAAATAGAGCCAATTGCAAGTCAGGAAGTCACACAATTTATAATAATTATTTCTTAAGTTTCCCTCAAATTTTTTGAAGGTTAATTCTATCATTTTACATGTAGAAGCTATTCCTAGGTGCTCTAATGATAGTCAGATTGTTGGGAAGGTGCAAATAAAGAAGAATTGTGTACCAGTAGTCAATAACCTTGGACCAAAGAAAACTTAGTTATTTAAAGCTGACAACAGCAAACCCAGTTAATCACTCAGGATGTACTTTTTTGGTCTTTCGAGTATTTACATGAAATTATTGTCAACTGTTTGCATGACCCCAGGGGGATCATTAAAACAGTCATGGATACAAGTTCAGGATTTTTTGTGCTGCATTAACCCTTTAAGGCCCTAGTGTGATCAACTTCAAATTTCTCCTTGCAATATCAATATTAAGTCAATCACCAAAGAGAATTTACCTTCAAACTGAAACAAAAATTTCTCATAGCTGCAGAAACAGCAAATTAAAAGTGCAGAGATCAAGGAGAATTTGTATGTTGATTATGGGGTTTAAAGGGTTAAGCTCTTACTGAGGCTAATTATGTTTTAGTTCAGGTCAACATGTCTGATCCTGATAGTATGCCATTTACATCACCAACAGTTAAGAGAATGTTGGAAGATGCTCCATCAATTTTCTCTTTGAGGAAACCTTTAAGAAGAAGGCAGTATATTAATTTTACCAACAGCTTTCTTCCATTTCTTCCTGGTAAAAATTCCTTAGCCTTGCAATAACTGGTAAGTTTATCCAAACCATTAGTTAAGATCTCAGCTGATGCAGATCCCATTAAAACTTGAGAAAGCAAAGTAACAGTCACTTTTCCATGGCCAAGTGGCTGCATTTCTATCAGACAGTGGATGACAATTTTGGCAAGTTCTGTCTTGCCACTTTGTATTTCCTCTGCTACAGGTCCTCTTGTGCACACATCACATGCCTCCTCACAAGGGATTGAATCATCTTCCCCAAAATATGATAGTAGACCCACATGCCTACACACATTAGGCTGGATTGATTGAGTTTATTGTACCTTTCATTTCTGTTACCTTCATCTTGAATTTTACTGATGTTATGCAGATGAAAAGACCGGTTTTCAAATTTGAACAAAGCAATGCATGTTGCAGGATTTCTGTCTCTCCCAGCCCTTCCAATTTTCTGGTAATAGTCTTCAAGGCACTCTGGGAATGTTAGGTGAACGACAAATCGTACATCTTCTTTATTGATTCCCATTCCAAAGCACTTTGTTGCACACATAACTTTGGCATTGCCATTGCTCCACAGTTCTTCATGTTTCTTTCTGTCAGTATCACTTAGGGTGCCATGGACATATGTGACACTTATGTTGTGTTTCTTTAGCTCTTGAGCCATGTCCATTGCATCCTGACGCCTTGCACAGTAAACAATTCCACAACTATTCTGAAATTTCTCCTGTAGTATTGTGGCCACTTGTTTCTTTGCATTGTCTTTCTTCTCTTGCACTTCAATAAACAGGTTCTCTCTCATAAAAGATGTCTTGATTACAGTACACTGCTGGAGTTTTAAGCTGTCAATAACTACCTGCAAAGTATGGGGTGTTGCTGTTCCAGTAAAAGCTGCCATTGCAGTTCCAAACTTTTTTAGTTCTCCTAGTCTTGTGAAATCTGGTCTGAAGCCAACTCCCCAGGAATCGACGCAATGAGCTTCATCAATGGCAATGAAGGCCAGCCGGCTATTGCCTTTCCAGTTTGATAAGACATTTTGAAGTCTTACATTAAAAATACATTCTGGACTAGTAAAAAGCATAACATATTGGGACCTAAACCGAGTAAGACTGTGAACTACAAAATCCATCTCTGTGTCTGTGATTGAAGAGTTAAAGTAAAAGGCAGACACACCTTTTTCCCTCAGAGCAGCAACCTGCTCTTCCATTAAAAATTTTAGAGGTTCAATAATGACAGTTAGACCTTGCTTAATTATGGAAGCAATAGTAAAAATTAAGCTTTTGCCTCCCCCAGTGGGCATCAATATTACACAGTCTTTGCCCTCAACTATGGCTTGGATGGCCTGTTGTTGTCCCTCACGGAAGGAATCATATCCGAAAACTGTCTTCATGACATGGAGAGGTTCATCTTCTTTAGACACGGCATCTGGAACCCCTTGCATAATTCCAGCATGAACTGGCTGGGTTTCAGGTGCAGGAGTAGGTAGTGGACTTGCCTGAAACTACAATTTAAATAGCAGACAAAAGATTATGTTTGCCACATGAAGCAGTTCTTTTGAAGATGGTGAAGGTATTTTTAGGGGGGGGGGGGGCATGGCAGTGGCTGATTTCAACAAGAAAATTGGCCAAAAAGAATAGAATATATCTGGGCAAACAGAGGTTAATTTTAATTAATTTGCTGGTCAATGTTCTCCTGTTATCAGTGAATTGTAACACATAGGTAATGAGAATTAAAGAAATGATCTCCAATGATGAATATTTACTTATGTCTTGATGTGTATACAAGTTCTCCCAACTAGTACTCATGAAAATGTTTGAGACCAGTAAGGATAATTTGTGAAATGGTGTTTTTTAATTTCTTTAAAAGTACTTAATTTTAAATACTAGTGTTAGGATAGAATTTTACAGCACTCTCCCAGAGGAGTCAGAAAATAATCTTGTCTTTATGGGTAAAAATTGTATGTTTTAGGTGCAGTTCTGAAAGTCTCAAAATTCTACTCTGTGTATGTTAATTTAGTTAAAAGTTAACATGAAAGAATAAAAATTTAAAACATCCAACAACAAACAGAATGCATTGTTTTATTCTATGGTATGTCTTTCATATTTTCATCCACAATTAAATTTGGAGTGGGACAAAGACAATTACCCCATTTATCTTTCTAGCTACCTTTTTATGAAACGTGGCTTCTGCATAGATTTTTTCCTTATTTCGCCACAAGGCAAATGTTGACTCCAACCACTTGTTCTTCACGGCAACTGTTACAGGTTTATTTCCAGCCTCCAGCCAGTTCAATACTCCTTTATGCCAAAGGTAAAGGCCAAACAGCTTTGCTGCCTCTTTCTCGTGTGTTGCCACTAAGGCAAAACATTCATCATTGAATTCAATGGTGAATGATTCATAATGAGCTGAATTCTGGATTGTTATAGAAGACAGGTGATCAGCGAGTTTAATAAATAATTATGCAACGTTAAAGATGAAAATTAACTGCAACTGTATGTATTTAGTTGAAGTTATTTTGACTGTTAAGTATTTTTGGTGTTTGTGCAATAAAATAATAAATGGAATAATTTATAAGTTTTCAAGGGGATTTCCAGCAAATAAAGACTATTTACAAGACTGACACATCAACGAATCAACCATTCCTGAGCTTTATTTAAAACAAGAAAACAGGAAATTTAATACATATCTTACATGTGGTATTTTTGTGCTGCTTTTAAAAGAATATTTTGGTACGGATTGTTGTTTATTAACGAAAAGTCTTTCAACTGAAGCTTAAATTTATCGAATTTGATTATACTGCTGAACAGAAAGCTCCTTTTTACAGCAATATTTTTCTTACAGGAAATATATCAGCGATTTGATCGAGTACATTTCAAAATACACATGAAAAGCATTTATTTGGTCGAGGAAAAATATAACTAATAAGCTTAAGTTTAGCAGCACTGCAAGGAAATTTCGTACTCGATAATCAATGAATTTAACAACACTTCAAAGAAACCTTACTTGTTCTCTTCTCTTTTGAGACAGAATCAATAAGTTGTTCAGAGTTTCATCTGCCAAACGTTTCCTTAAGATATTCTTTCCTTCTTTAATTTCTTGATCGCCACATGGCGGGTCTTCTGAAGTGATGCTTTAAGCCATCGCTACATAGCAAAATACTTTCAGACAAACAGTCTTTATGAGGACAACAAAGTTTTCCAGCTTTCCACGCATCCAAATACGTTTTTTGTACTTGAACATCGCGTAACCGCAGAACAGGACATTCCAATCTGGCCGCCATTTTGCTGACCGACAAACATGTGCGGCATACCCCGGTGAGGAATACTGATGAAAAGTTACCTCCCCCAGATGGCGGCCATATTGGGCGTGACATCTGGCAGAGGGTCTCGCGGCCGCTCTCGCCATTTTATTACGCCTGCACTCACTACGTACAGCGGACTCTCCCCACCTAAAACCTGTCAGAGCCTCTGCGGAGGAGAGAGCCCAAACCACACTTAAGCTTTCTTTATTTTTTATTCAGTGAATTTAACTGTGATCTCACGAAAATAAGACAAGCAAGAAATCATGACTAGACATATATACTTTTTTTTGGTGTTCGACAATAAAATTAGACAGGTTGAAAACTGACTCGTCCCAAACCGTCTCTGAGTGTCCGACGGGGGCGCGAGTCGACTGGGGGAAAGTGATAAAGCAGGGGTTGATAAGAAGGAAGAGAGACGTGGTCCCGCGCCTTTCATCCTTCCCACAGTCTATCCATTTCCACATCAGGGAGTTGTGAGTTTGCACTGATAGAAATGTTTCACTTTGCCAAGAGATATAAAAAATAACGGCTTTATGCCAGGCTTGATGCATCAGTACGACATGCTGAGATATGTGAATAACGTGTAAATAACGGGCAAAAATTGTGAATTTTCTTGAAAATTGGTCAGACTCCACAATATTGCGAATAATTCTGCTTTATGAGAATGTAACCCCCCATGACATAGCGTACAATGCGCATTGCACGCACCTGGAATATGGACAATATGAATCAAGGATATGCTAGAAAATTTATAATTTTCTTAATTTTTTTGAAAAAATTTAAACTAAAAGGGTTTTGGCTTTTTATTTCTTTTCATTTGAACAGGGTTTATTCAGGTTTTTCGGAAAAACGTACCAAATGCGTCCAAACCCATGAAAAAAAGGCTAAAACTAGCGGTTTAATTTGGGTCATTAATCGTTACGTGCTAATTAATAGCAGCTAACCATGGAAGGCCCAAACAATTGACAGAGTTTCCTTGTTCCACTCGACCAGTTTTCAGTGTTGCATATATTTCACATTTAACACTTATTGTGATCACACCTTGATTAACTCTCGATTCTTTCTCCTGAGAATATTCCATCTTATCCCACCTTATTCCACAGTTTCAGCCCCCTCTGTCATGTTTTGTGTGTGTTCTGCGAAACCCCTCCAATTATTCAGGACGTAGATAGGTGATTAAAAGTACATTTTTTTACTTCGAGATGCGCACATATCTTCTCACTCCAGGCAAATAACCCTGACGCGGGATGGCATAATTATAATCTTGTTTTTTATTCTATTTAATCCAGATCTCGCGTGCCGCGGTTATCCAATCGGTATGGAGAACGGAAAGATCGCGGATGACAACATCGTTGCGTCGTCATGGCAGGAACCTTTCCACGCCTTCCGACCTGAGGCGGGCCGCCTTAACAATGATGACGGTGTTTGGTGCCCAAACACTCTAGGGGAAGCGGATAAGGAGTATTTTCTTCAAGTGGAGTTTCCGGCTAGATACAACGTCTGTGCCGTCGCTACTCAGGGCTCCCCTCTCCACAAGACCGACTGGGTGAAGAAATATCGGATTCAGTACTCCGTGGACGGCGAGAACTTTACGCTGTATACTGAAAATGGAACTGTGAAGGTATGGTGGGTGAATTCACAATATGTAGGTGGGGGCTGAAGCACCAGTTCTCGCTGAGAAAATTGTTCCTAAGATAGATTGCAAAGCAGACAAACACAGCAGGCGCATAGAACCAAAACAGTGAAGAGGACATTAGTGACGGATTTAAGGAACCGACTCGTGGCCTTCATATAGTTACTGTAGTTACGGTACTGCGGTGATTTAATGAGCCAGGAAAACCAGGAGGACTTCATATGCATGCTCGGGCATGTCTCATAATAAAATTATACCTATATTACATGCAGCAAATGTAATCCTTGCTACTGTCCGTCTAGAAAGCAGAGTGTTTTCCGAGTAGCTTGTGTTAGGACTTATCAACATCTTGAACATAGTTCTATCACGCTTAACATATAACATTCTTGCCTTTTACACTGTATGGCAAGTCCTTTGCGAGTGAAAAGTCACGTTTCACCACCAACACTTTTATAATAATACACGTCTTGCAATAATGTACACGGTTGTTTTTCTTGCAGGAATTCACAGCTAACACTAACGCAAATGACATGGTGAAGAATGATTTAAACCGACCAATTACAGCACATTTCATTCGGTTCCTTCCGGTGGAATGGAACTACAAACCCTGTATGAGAGTTGAGCTGTACGGAACTGCTATCGGTAAGAACAAAACTCACTTTACTACCTCTTTTAGACAACATGTTTGCTTAGGTGTTTGTTGGGTGCTTGAAACCTTCCTGTACTTCACACTTCCTCGGTATTCGTATTTTCTCCCTCTGATGATGACGCAACGATGACCAAGCAAAAGAATTTCCTTGTCCTGTCTTTTTTGATGTGATATTACTAAGGAGAGTACGTATACACTGTATTTCGTGTTTTGCAGCTTGTCCGTGGAAAGCCAAGAATGACAAATGCTGCGTATTTCCTTTCACGTTCAAAGGAAAGAAACATTACAAATGCATCATAGATTGGGTGTGGATGCCTTGGTGCGCTACAACGTCAAACTTTGACAAGGACGGCAAGTGGGAAAACTGCCTTCCAAGTACGTATTATGCTCTTTTTCATACAATTTTCAACTGCAACTTCCAAGGTGTAGTCACTGCGGTTTTACAGACTGTTTTACTTCAGAATCACTTTCCCGGGAAAATATTATCTTGGTCAGCATGAATGATATAATATAATTCATGAAAACATATGATCTCTCGCTTTAATTTTGCTTCATTTCGTTATATTTACATTCGTTTTTCTTCGATCATTGCTGAAAGATTTGAAGACGTTGATTATTCTAAACACTAACGACACTCTTAGTAACCAAGACTAATTTTCTTGACAGAAAGCAAGCAATAGAGTGAGCCAGGGAAAAACTAAAGGAAATATCAAATGGATACTAAACTTCTGTAATTTGGTTGGTGAAGGAAAATTTGACTTAGAGATAATAAAAATACGTCAAATGCAGGCTGTGTTGACTTCACTGTTTTGGTAACCTGTCAGGAGGAACAAAAACGAACGATGATTTGGAAACCATTCATATGGAAACACGTTGCGCCTTCAGGTTCATTTTAATTTAAATTGAAATTATTTCTATTTGAAAGGTTTTCCATAAAGACTCGTTTGAAACAGAGGCACAAGGACTTAACAATGGCCTACTGATTAAAACGTGTTGCACGAGTTTTCTGGACCAGTCAAAACACAAAGAGGAGGGAACACACGTGTTCAAATGACATTAAATTTCGACAATGAAAACGCTATTGGGAGCTTGTGCGCAATACATTTGTTTCGACAAAGATTGTCCCATGAAAGCGTAAAAGCGTACAGAACAACGTGGATTGGTATTAAGGGTCGTAATAATTTGGCGTTGCTTAATTGAGGTTCACAGTGTTTCAGCAAGCAGGAAGAAACACACGTGTTGGCGCTGTTTCCTTCAAGCCGAAACACCTTGAGCTTCAATCAAGCAACCGTAAACCACCATTGCCTATAATACCACAGGGGCTTTCAATTTACGCTTTCGTACAGTACAACTTTTCTATAAACAGCTGTACACTGCCCTGGTGTAGCATGGTCTACTGTTTCAGTTTGAATTGAGGTCGCTACAAATTAACTGGCTTGCATAGCTCTAAAGCACCACGTCCTGGTTCGGTTTGTATAACCTCAGCACATCTGTTAATTTAAAGCCATAGTAACATGGATTATTAAATAAAACTTCTCCTTTATTAACCTCGTAACAAACCATTCATCGAGAAGCTCAAAATTAACGATTACCGCTATTTAAACCCAGAAAATTGCTGTTTTTTGAAGCAACAAAGCTAGAAGGCGTCAGTCGTTTTTCCGACCATTCCCTTTAGACAAGTGAAAATTCGCTAATTTATAAGAGTGAAACCTCATAATTAAAGTGCCACTATGATGAAATTCTCGATACCCAATTTTTCACATTTTCGTACACAATAGGTCTTTCCTAAATATCTTGGCAAATTTCAATCTATTGCGAACATTAGAACTCATCTTTTTTGGACCTTTATTTCTGAGAATTTACGGCCGCCATTAATTTTCCTTGTTCCAAGTTTTGGTTGAGAATTGGAGAAAATGACGTCATTTTCTCAAAAATACCGCACGGGTTACCGTTATAATAACAATTAGCCGCAATTCGCATAAAGAATAACAAAAACTTTGGCTCATATATTCGTGCAATTTTCCTCATGAATTGTTATTATAATTTCAACCCGTGAGGTATTTTTGAGAAAATGACATCATTTTCTCCAATTCTCAACCAAGACTTGGAACAAGGAAAATTAATGGCGGCCGTAAATTCTCGGAAATAAAGGTCTAAAAACGGCGAGTTCTAATGTTCGTAATAAACTGAAATGCGCCAAGATATCTAGCAGAGACCTATTGTGTACGAAAATGTAAAAACATGGATATCGAGAATTTCATCATAGTGGCACTTTAACGTTTTATCTCTAAGTATTTCTGGCCACCCTAGATGGCAATTTCAATAATTACAATTCTAACTTCACATCTTAAAATTTATCTGTCTAATTTTTGTAAAAAAAATTTAAGCTCCCCTGTAAAAACGACTTTGCTACAATGAAAAGTTCACCGTCATTTGGTCTTACGTTACGTCACTAGGTCAGAATCTTAATTCTCCCTTAATTCTTGAAAACTAGCCTGATTGAATTTATTATGAAAAAGTTCACAAAACTTTGGATTTAAATACTTGCGGTGAGTTAACAACTCTGGCTGTGAAATTCTACTTTCAAAAAAACCTTTCCACGATTGTGACCAATAACTTGTTGGTCTCACAAGTCCAGACTTTAAGTCTACCTTTTGTTATTTCGGGCAGTTAACTAGATCCCAACGAGAACAACATTCATGAATTCGTATGGGTAATCAAATGGCGACGAGTGAAATTAGGAAATAATTTCACGCGCGCCGTGTCAAAATATCATAGGTGACAAGTTACGCTTACCATCGTTGGTTTTTGAATGCTTATAGTATCGAGAAATTTCGCGCCAAACGTTGCTATGGCAATTTTGTAATTTCACGAGTGAAAATATAAATTAACGTAGAAATTTGGCGCCAAAGTTGAGCATTAATCTGTCACCCATTATATTACACCTCTGACCACACAGCCATCTCTACACATCACGTACACTCGCGTACGTCTCATTGTCTAGCAAAACTCATCTGCACACAATTAATGTTATCTGAAAGCACGAGATGCAAATCTGACTACAAACTGGATGGTCAGTGGCATACACTGTACCCAGTTTCTCTCGGTTAACATTGGAAGCGACTGTTGTCACTATCGTTTCATTCTTAACTAAGGTATCCCGAGATGCAGCTGTGCTTGCAATGCATTGTATATCCAGTCTCTCTCGGCTAAAATGGCAAGAGATCGTCATCATCGTTTTCCACTTCCTCGTCGCTGCCTTCTGCTTCCTTTATGAGTGAATCTGCTTCATCGTCATCGGAAACGTTCAGCTGTCAAAAGCAACATGTATTCTTGAGATTAACAGCCTTTCCTGAGTTAAAAAAAACCTACTAATACTCTCTATCAGGAACACTGTCTATAAATACCTCTTACTAACCGAGTTGGAGGTCCGTACTGTGAGTTACGGACCAAGTTTTTTCCCTACGGATTCGGGAACGATTTCTATTCACGCGCAACGGCTTCAAATTTCTGAAGCAAGTCGAAAGCAAAACGAGTTAATTTGAAATCGTTGTTAAGTCATTAGCACGTTTTAATACACAATTTAAAGTAAAAGAAAGTTTTAATCTTTTACTTGATTAATCACGAAACATTTTGGCAACAAAAACAACTTGAAGTTTTAGCGGGCCGTACAGTAGAATACGGCCCGTTAAAATTGACCAATCAAAGCGCACGTAGTAAATGAGAGATATAATAAGGTCTAAAATGGAATAGTTAAAGCGGCCGTGCGCATTTTTTTTTTTTTTGTTATGTGCACGCGGAAATTTTTTAAAAAACTTGAGAGAAGAGGACAGAGATGGATGAGGTGCAGCCGAGCGCTTCTGTCCGCTCTAGAAAGTGCTTTTAAGCCTTAAAAGACAAAGACCATAAAACACACTGAGACTGGCCGCGGGTGAATATTGGCTAAGCGTGGTAATACCTTTTGATATCTGTGCACTGGAAACTTGATCTCCTTCCGAAGAACATGTCTCTTGAAATTCATCCGCACACAGGAAATAATAGAATGTCTAAAATAATAAACACACAGAACGAAAATTCAGTACCATAGTGGAGTGATTTCTATCGAAAGTACCGCAGTTATCAGCAGTTTGGCATACCAGCGAGGCGAAAACGTCAGTTCTAATAAGTATTGAGCCTTTCGGCTCGTTTCATGCCCTTTAAAACAAAAAGCGGCTTCAAAGGACATTCCCCTGGGATTACTTCACATTTCCCTGAGATTGATGTTTTTTAATTTTTTTTTTTTACCATTAAGTTAAAAGTCACTTACCTTCTGGATGGTTTATAAAAAACAACGGCAAAGACTACTATCAAAAAAACCGTAAACAGCACGCCAAAGGCGATGCCCACGTTTTTCTTTGTAGCAGACTTGGCTGTTTTGTGGCCAGCCTCAGGAATATCTGTCACTTCGTGACTCCTGAAAAAACAACAAAAACATCGACAAACAAAATCACAAAAGGCAATTAGAGTATTACAAAGTTTGAAGGAGTTCATATATACAAACGAGTTATGCCTCAAGGCGAGTGTGTATATCAAGAAAATATAAGTGGCAAGTAGGATATTCCATGGCATACCAGAGAAATTATTGCGTAACTATTTTATACCACGCCATAGAAAATACAGTGGACAACACTGTCAATGCGAGATACGCGCAGCGCATGATGGGAAGGTTGGGAAGGGAAGGTTGGGAAGGCCGATTAAACTACGACCTTCCTTTATTCTGATTGGTTGTATTTTTTATGGCATGGTGTAAAATACAATACACCCGGCATAACGAGCAATACTTACAGGTCGTTTGAACAGACAATGGATGTTGGCCATATAAAGAAGCGGTGCGCGTTGCTGGACACGTAATCAAACTTAGGACTTCCCTGCAAAAAAATGGCAAGAAATGTTGTTTCTATGCTCTTTGCCTAGCTTTTAAAATAAAATCTGGCGAAATATATTTCCTTAACTTAACCAGCTTAACTCGCATGTTCACAATCACGTAAATTTGCAACTTTCTTTGCAGACTCTAAATCTAACGAATCAGTAGTCACGAATTGGCCACCTATCTAGTTTCACCTCGCTCTGTTCATTCTTGGTAGCCATTTTGTACTCTGAACAGTTTTTGATTGACAAGGTCACGTGATAAGTACAGAGAGCTGTTAGCAAGAGCAACCTGGCCAATACGTTAAGGGAAACTGCGATGGACTTCAGGTGGGATTAACATAAAAACACACCATTTTATCAAACTTTTCTCGTGGTAAGATCTAATTGAAAACCATGGCAAAGTATACATTTTTAGAAAGCTTTTTTGGACCCTAGAACTGTATTGTAACCTGACACCGGCTGATTAAATCGGCCATCCGCTGGGGAATGCCAGGGTTTACTTAAGAAAAGATAACTCCTACAAGAACTGATCAAAATATATAATTTTTACATTTTTCAATAGTAAAAAAAACAAGCTTACTGTTTTAAGCCGAGAGATTTTTGGAAAGTTTAAAACACATGAAATGGTGACCAGTTAAATCTGATACAGAAAATCCAGCGTACGTTTCAATGCATAACTTCCTCAAAATGCACTGGATGGAAAAGTTCTCTGCTTAAAACACAAAGCTTACTCAGAACAACAAATCCTGAAAATTTCAGCTCAATTGAACAAATCCTTCTCAAAATATCTTTTCTCAAAGGCAAAAATAACTCGTTTTGAGAAAACGTACTTTGAACTCACAGTAATAGAAATTCTCAAAATAAAACTTCAATACCGTAAGATTCAAATTCCGATGAAAACAAAACTTCAAATTTTTTTTACAGCATTTTAGGTTAACCCCCGCCTTAATAATGATCCATCTTTCACATAGGTTGGTAAGAGCTCCATCAACAGCAACAAAAACTCACCACTCCCTCCCCTAGTGAGCATTGGAAGTTAATCACCACAGTTGTCTTTTCCTTTGTTGCCAGCTCGAGAGAGAACATTGAGCCTACCAAGAGGAAAAACAAAACCAAAGGGTAACTAGAGCCAGGTAAAACGAACGTCTGTAGTAAGGAAGATTTTATTGGGAGTTACCGCAGAGAAAAGAAAAAGAAAAAGAAAACAAAACGAAAACGATTAAGCACACGGTAACAGTTCTGCCGAGTTATTCAATCACGTTTTAATTACCTTGGGTAACTCTACTTTTAAAGGAATTACTTTCCTCTCAGGGATCTCTTAGTTACTATAAAATCGTTAATTAACTAATGTATATTTAACCTGGCTTTAGTAATAGTAAGGTAAAGAGAACGCGAGGAAGTGACCAGCCGGAGCATAAAGAAAGTACAGTCCGCGGAGAAAGACACGAACAGTGTGCAAGTTTGTGCCTCAGTTTCAAACCGAGTCCTCGTGCAAAACCTTTCATATGAAAATGAGTTTGATTTGCAAGAAAATTAACCTCTAAGCGGAACACAGATGAATGGTTTTGCACGCGGGCTCGTTTTGACACAGAGGCAAAAGCCAACTACAAAATGGCCAACTGCCTCCATGAGTTGCGCCCGCAGGGAATCATGGTAATTGTATTCATCATCTTGGACTGGATATTTGTTTTAATGAATACAACCACCATGATTCCCTGCATGCGTGTCTGAATAGAGAGAACTAGCCATTAGATTCTCGAATTTGCAATAGACCAGGTCGAGGTGTCTGCTTACTCACTATATAAAAATGTAGTGTACTTTTCTACTGCCGAGCCAGGTGTTAAGGTGGAACATACCTTCGTAATAAAAGTTCTTGGATCGCACGTGCCATGGTGTGTTATCCATGCAGAGCTGAGCTTTCTTGTTGCAGTCCACGGGCGCATTGTCATCATCCACGTTACCGCAAACATTTATAAAGTAAGACACTTCGTTATTATGCTCATCCTTTCCCGGTACTTTCCATGTACTAACAAATGAACAACAACAGTTCATAAATTAACTAAGACATGAAATATAGAGGCTTTCAACATTGAGCACAATCAAAACCACACTTATCAGTCTGGTCAGAAACAAAAAGCTAAAAAAATGAAAAATCCAGAGATCCAATCAAAACTTGAATCAAATGCAAGTTGCTTCGCCTTGTGTTTTTATTCTTTTTCACTTGTTTGGGAATAGTCGAACAGTCGAAGCAGCCACCCCCTGTTAAGCGGCCAGTTATCAAAGTCCCGAAATCATTGTCAGTAATGTACTGTAAATAGAACGCCTAATAACCAGTCACCTCTGCCACGCGGCTGCGACCACCCTTTGGTCGTCGCGATGAGAGTTTTCGACTGTCATTAAGCGGCACCCAAAATTTGCACACACGAAGTTTAGCTATGTTTCAGAAAAGGCGATCCGAGAGAGAAAGTGACCACTGATAACAACATTCAAACACACGTTTATAATTGTCTTCACGTGATTCTTTGTTGTTTTTAAACCAATCTAACCTCTTGGAATCGTGAGCAAGTCTTTTGAAATCAATGCTTCTGCCCGTGACAGGATGTTTAAGAATGCAATTGTTTTCTTCAACCTTCTTCCTGAAAACAAATAACGAAAATAAATCAAATTTTCTGGCAGTAGTACCAGGTGCTAAGATAAGGAACAATATGAGAAAGGGTAACCACAACTGTGTGCAGTCGACCCTGTATTGCTTCATTGTGATTGGCTGAGTGCAGTCAAGTTTATAGTTAATTTGCACTGCAGTGTAGATTGAAAACTGTAAAATAGAATGTAAAATTCCTCGTTCAGCTCGATAACCAGAATTTAAATTTTCTTTGCTTGCGCCTTCATTAGGCAGCCAAATCACCTCTTCCGAACCTGTAATTTCACCCGTTCTCTGTTTCACGCACCGGGCTAGGTTCATTGCTTTGCTTTCTATTGTTTTCTCAGCCAATCTTGTGAATCCTCTCTTAGAGGCGCCTGGTGCTTCATATTACGCTAACAGTCACAGATGCGCAGCGTTTAGCGCGCGTTTTAATCAACTGGGTTTTTTCTAAAAGCAGATACCAGTATTGTTGAGAGTCCTTACCTTTCAAGTTGGCAGGCTACTGAACTTCTCCATTTGATAATAAACGAACATGATGACCAGTCTTCCCTTTGGTGAAATACACAGATTGATTAATAAAGGAACGACCTGCATCAGCCGCTGTGAAAACCTTTGGTCTTATGAAACACTTTCGTAAAATATTGATAAAAAAGTTTTTCTTTACCAAAGACTGGCCAGAAGAGGGAAAATATTGCAAAGCTTTGTTGAAACATTTTAAACAGGATTTCTGCTTCTCGGACATTTGTTACCAGTCCTTTATCTGTTTCCGAGACATTTTGTCGGGTGACTTAGGTCATCAAGGACTACGTGAAAGTTGAGATTTTCCATCTCTCGATAAAAGTGCCGTGTGACGTCCCCTAAAGCTCGTAGTACGTTGATTCTGCTTAATTAGGCAACTTTATTTAAGGGCCCAGTAACTGATCTTTTTGAGCCATTGGTAAGGAAAACTTGTCGAGCGGCGTGGCCGAGTGGTTTAGGGCGCTGGATTTGACATCTGGAGGTCCCTGGTTCAATCCCTCCACCCTACTGCTACCTGGATTTGTTCTCGGTAGCCCCGAGTTCAACTTCTCGACCGCGTTGTGTAATATAGCCAACTGGTCGGTCTCGCACCAGTTGGGATTCTTTATAATTTGTGTTTTATTTGCAATATTTGTTTATTTATTTAGTGTCCCCAGTTAGCACAACAATGCTAAATACATTCGACACTCAAATAAAGTTATAACGATGATGATGATGTTATATAACCTAGTCATATATCTATTTCGTTAGTTCAGAGATATTTCATGTGTTCTAACTTTTGAAACACAAAGAAAAAATATCCAAAATGTAACTAGATTTGCAAGCTAATGAATTCACTTGCTTAAATTTCCCGCGCGAAAGGTACATTGCCGGAATTTAAGGTAGCTCACTCCAAATGTCAATGATATTCCGCCGGAAAAATATCATTGCATGTACAGCGCAAGATAATGCACAATTTTAGCCAAGTGCACAGGTGAAAATGTTAGTCGCTGATTATAACAGACCAGAACTACGCCTTTAAAACTCACTTCGTTGATTTCGTAGTACAGCACTTTATCACTCGCCTAACGTACCTTTCAAATTGTGGTTGCCCGACATGATTTCCACATTCAAAAAAAAACACCACTTTCGAATTTGAACTTTTGTAACATCCTTCGACTGGGGGGAGTCCAGAATATGTCAACTGAAGCTGGCCACCTGCAAACACAATACGTTCCCTATTAGCAACGGAACGCGGTGACCAAATGACTAGTGCCCAGGAGGTAGCAATCTGACCTGTCTCGTGTTCTTTGGCAAGACGGTTTTCTGTCAGAGTGCCCCTAGGGTCTCTGGGAGGGAGCTTGAAATGGTCGCTGGGTAATTAAATTCTGGGGGGAGGGGATAACTCTGCGATGGACTAGCATCCCATCCAGGGGAGAGTACAAATAACCCCACTCGCCCTATGCTAACCGAGACCGGAGATAAAAGTCAGCCTCATGGGCCACTTACCTGGAATATAATCTTAAAACTTTTAACTTTTACCTGAATCTTGCCTATGGGCAAAACTCGAGAGAATATACAAAGAGGTGAACTTTAAACCTTAAAATGTCTAAACACTTGACCACATAACAGCAGCGGGGAGGGGGCAGCCCCGTTTTCGTCTGGGAAAGATAGAAATCTGCCATTCTAAACCGAACATGCTAGATCGCATATGTTCCTAGTATGTAGGAAGTAGAGGACCTCGAGTTTTGATATGTTTAGGAGGGTTTGCCTCCACTTCCTCGAGTGGTATAACTTGAGGTGAAGCTCACAGCGTCACTATCAAAGCGGTCCATTTTTGAATATGTCAGATGCGCCCCTTGGTAACAAGCCCCTGGCACCCAAGCTGCTCACCTTTCATGCTCATTCTCTGTGTGCTTGTCAGTCCGATAATGTTTACTTTGTCACTACCTCCTCTCTTCATACATACTGACGCAGTTGCTGGACAACCTGCAAAAGGAACAAGGGACGTTTTTTTTTACAAAATTAGGTTCGCAATGCGTTCTTATAGGCTTATGCGTAGTTTTGTTTTATTCGGTTAGAGTTTCTTTTTAAATTTTAGTATCTGGGAGTTGAATTGCTACAAGTGAGAAGGCAATCACTCCAAAGGTAAAAATGTTGGCCTAAGGCTTTCTCGAGGTTTTGAGGCAAGTTTCGAAGATGTTACTTCCGCGAAAATATCTCTTTGCTCAAACGGTAAAGACAGCGACCTCTTTCAGAGTCCCTTGGTCACTGACGTCGCGGTCACTTAACAACGTCCGTGCTCAAGTTCCCTGCTGTTCAACTGCATCGTTATAATACTTTCTCCTTTTATACAGCAAGTATTAAACAATTTTACGGTAGTTTATTTTCCATACTTTGCAAGGTACAATAAATAAATATGCAAGACTGAAAATATGCAGAAAATACACAGATTAAAAGTAAAACTAATGTATACAACCAAAACTGAAAGATACCTGGTGGGCCATCGCTGATGCCTCTACAGATGTTAATCCAGAAGCTATGCAAGGAACGCAAAAAGAGGATATTACACGGAAGTTTGTTTTCGAGTGGTTAAAACAATATTTTGCGAACGAGCGCAGCGAGTAAATTATCGTTTTTAACACGAGAAAATAAAATTCACATCTTCAAGCCACCGTGTAATTTTGTTTTAATTACGAATCTATCAAATGACATTAGAATAAAAGTACGCACCAATGAAATAGTAAACAGAATTAGATCGCTAAATTTCGGGGATTAGTAAATTTGTAACATTAGTTTTAATATTATTTTGACTGCGGCGGTAATATTGTAATAATAGTTTTGAATAGTTTTAATCAGTATACCTCATGAATTGTGATATTGGCGTTGTTTAGTTGTTAGGTTTTCACTAGTTATTAGGAGGAATACCTGTAAACTAGCTCTCAAGCTAAGCGTATATCCACGTTAAATAAAGCATGCATGCATTCATTTGTTCGTTCGTTCGTTCGTTCGTTCATTCATCATCCAGTAAATCGTTGGTGTTTAAAATAATAAAAGAATCATAAAACAATCTTGATGGCTAGACTATCTGCGACAGTGAAGTGAGTAAGAAGCAAAAAGAACAACAACAACAACAACAACAACAACAACAACAACAACAACAAAGGAGGCCAAAAAGGAACGCAAGAAGACTGGGGACGAGACACGCGTTCTTAATTTTATTGACACGTTTGTTTACTGGCTTCCTGATGTACAGCCGATTAAAAACCAAGTTATTAAGACAGGTTCTGAGGTCGAAGTCTCCACGTAATGACAAACTGTGCATGCGGCTGTTCGAACTTTGACTGTTTGAGAGCTTGCAATACCAACAAAAAGATGTTTAAATCAATCAAATCATTACTCTAAGATTTGAATGAATAAACTTAGAATCAAACTACATAGAATGGGAAAAACAGTCTAAAACATACGAATAAAAGGGCAGCAATTTTTCATTTAAACCAGGAAAAATAAAAAGCAGACAAAGATGGGAACACAATTAATAGAATTAAATAAACAGAGAAGGAAAGAAACTGGAGGACACAGGAAACACAAGGTACGAGGTAGAACCGCCAGCGGCCAGCCAACGAGAGGACGTGAGAGGAAAGGACTAAATACCTGTCTTTATTATGTTCATAATACCAGCTTCGCGTTCGACTTGTCAGCAACTGCAGGTTGTAATTACTGTTACCATCAGTGTAGCTGCATTCCTCTTCCAGAGGAGGGCAAACCAGACTTGTTCTCCATGCAAAATCTGCACCGTCTTTCTGTTGAAAGAAAAAAAAAAAGAATGCTGCCTTAATAAAGCGGTTTAAATTACTGAGTGTCAGAAGTTCTTAGTAGTAGCCTTGGTTTTGCTTTACTGTGGTTAAAAACGCACACCATCTAGTCACAATCTAGCACGAGATCAAATTAACAAATAGATTCCATGTTGCCGTGTGTCTCTACAGCAGTTGTCATCGTCACGCAAAATGACATAATTTGGGACAAAGTAGTTAAGCAAACCTAAACGCGTGAAAGCGCAATACATATATACATACATTACTTCATTTACCCTCGGATCTCAGAGTAGCTTATGCAGCTAATATCTCCGAGCATTTAACCATCAGATGAGAGATAGACCACCACACCGGAAACTACGTCCCCTACCCTTTTCGATCAGTGTGTGGGTTCTTTTACGTCCCACAGAAAAAAGCTCCTTTGCGCAAAAGCAAAAGAAGAGGAAAAAAAAAAAGAGAAAAGATCACACAAGCACAGTAAGAGAAGTAAAATATACTTATACTAAGAAAGGAAAAGGCGATACTTGCTTAAAAGTCAGATACGAAAATTACTCACACTAAACGTATTCAGTTCTGGTTTTCCTTTGCCTCTTTGAGTTCTGTCACACACAAATATTATTCTTGATATTACAGTAGCATCTGAAATAATGAAAATAACAGTATCGTTTCAGCAATCGTTACAAACGTCACGTAACATTGCAAGTTTTCGTTTTTTTTTAGGGGATCTGACGTGTCCGCAATCCGCCATGCTGGCCTAGCAATCTCTGCGCTACTCTGGAATGCGCGCCCTGCATGAAAATAACGGAAATTGATGGAGTATCACAACGACGACTTTCCAAAAACATCGTTTCACGTCAACTATAATGATCAAGACTTCTACTTAATGATAGAATACGTCGCAGTGACATGCAGTAGCACGAACATCACGTGCTGTTCACGGAAGGGGAGATTACAACCCTATGTCATGTCCTCACTAACTTTTTGTCAATACTACATGTACATGTTCTGAAACGTGAAAAGTGTAAACCTGAAAACACACAAGAAGTCAAACGCGAGTCTTGGGACAAAAACATGCGTGGATGCAATGTCCCCTCATGTGCAAAGCACACGACTCTGTCGCCATTACTGACAACAATAACCTTAATTTATCTTCGGCAGTGTTTATAGCACAAAGGCTAGTGGGGCTGAGCAAAAGAACTGAAACAAATGATTCAAATTCAACAGAACATTGTTAAGAATCCCAACTGGCCGGAGGCAAACCCGTTGGCTATTTACAAGCGTGGCCGAGGATTTGAACTCAGGCCGGACTACCGTGAAACAAAGCCAGGTAGTGGTTGGAGCGGGACTCGAACCCGGGACCGCCGGATTGCCACTCCGACGCGCTGACTACTCGGCCACGCTGCCTTCGACTACTGGCGCATGCGTACCAACCTTTACTGTCGCATGCTGCACTGCAGTACTTCAGAATCAACATTTCGTCGTCCTTGAAGTAAGTCATCGCTCTATATGCGTACAGGCCCAAAGGTTTGTACGTCTTATGTGCCACCAAGCACACCCCCGCTCCTGTGCAATTACTTGCGGCCGAGCTCAAATGTAACCCGTCACAAATAGACAGCAAGAAATAATGCGGATCATTTTCACTTCCCTACAACAAGAAAAAGATCGTGTTTCATTTAATTACTTTTGTTGCCTCTCAAGGGAGCTCTACTATAGACCTTTTTAGATTGTATGGCTAATTGTTTTTTGCCCCATTTCAGACCATGCGATGATCCTCTTGAAAATTCTTGCTTTCAAATTTTCAAATAGTAGTGTGAAAATGATCGCCAGATTAGACTGCTGGTAGTGTGTTATTCTCTCGAAATCAGACAGAAATTACAAGGTGAGACCTTTAGACGAGGAAGCGTTACTTACTTAGGACGAGACACGGGCGCAGTATTCGTCCCGATCAAACCCCGTCTCGTCCTTACCGCTCTTTTAGCGTTCGCGATAACTCTATTCACATATTCTTAATATAAACAGAGGTTCCATAAGAAGTTTCAGGCGTATACACCTGTCTGTCTTAACTAAAAATGGCTTTTCGGGCCCGAAAAGTTTCCGGGTCTTTCGAGAAACTGGTCCCTGCAGGACAGTTTCATGATAAGGCCGTAAATGAAGGATCCCAGTTCAAACCACTGATGACCATGTACTCGCCCAGGTCACCCCCTTATCTGGAATAGCTGTAAGCTTAAACAAAGGAAGTCATGACAGTGACGGTCTTTGGATATCTGATCTCAATTAGCATAGATTTTTACGATTTTAGTTCTCCGTTTCCTCCTTAGTTTTAGTTTCAATTGAGAAGATATATCAAACACTCCAGACAGTGTTTGACCACATTCGCAGTTCATCAAAACTACTCCGCTACGCGTCGTATTTTCAACTTTCTTCTCGGTGTTAGGAAATGTGGCCAAACACGGTCTTTCGTGTTTGATACAATACATCTCCCTTGGTTTGGTACATTAGGAGTCATACCACTTTGTAATATCTTAAAGTGTCAGTGAATTTGGCAATCGGCTTCAAGCTGTAATATTCTCTTGTGCTATTGTCAAAGACTCCGCACTTGTCAAGCTCCGCCGTCTGCGCTTCAGAACAGGCTGCCGATGTCGCCCAGTTGATGTGGATTACATTCTTGTCTACTTGCTGCAACACAGGGTGACCCTGAAAACAAAAAAGAAAAATATTACAACCACCATTAAAACAGGTTTGCTTTCAAGGTGTACGACTGTCTGGAACGTAGACGGACACATTAATACAAATACTGCAATTTGATTGGTTGAGCTATCGTGCACTATTAGCCACTACAGTTCACTACTAAATTTTCTCCGATTCTTATTGATTTAAATTGATCACGTGACACGATAGTGTTCATCCGCGGAGAGACACCATTAGCCCATAGTGCCCATCCGAGGAAAATACGTGGATGATAGTATTCGTCCGTGAAAATTATTCTGTAAAAAAGCGGGCTTACAGAAAATAAACAACTGCAATTGTATTAAGTTGGTTTTTGTCTGTTTTCTTTTCCAAATTTTACATTTGGCTTTCACGGGTTTCATTTAAAACAGTTGAAAATAATTCAATATGATTTTTGAACTGGCGCGCGGAAGAAAATTTAGTGGTGAACAATGAAGACAATAGAATGTCTCGGAACTATCGGCCTGACAGTTGCCCCTTGGAAATTCGATCTTCTAAAACTAGTATACTCGGAACTATCGGCCTGATAGTTGCCCCTTGGAAATTTGATGTTCTTAAAACTAGCATATTTGCCCTCGAAGCTTCGCTTCTTGGGCAAATATTTGTTTTAAGAACATCAAATTTACGCGGGGCAACTATCAGCCGATAGTTCCTCGACAGAAACACTATTGTTTAATTAGTATATATCTACTAGCGTTTTGTCATGAATGTAGTTGTCTGATTGGCTACGCTACTCATTATCTGGTCTATTGGAGATGGTGGGTAGCGTAGCAGTGTGCTCATAATCATATGTTAAAAGAAAAATAAACGCTAGAGCATAGCGGTTCGGGGTCATCTTGTCGCCATTATCAAATGCAAAATTTTAAGTCTTACGGTTCTAACATATAGTTTAGGTGCAAATTGTTAACTGCATTAAATTGTCGTTGAAGTTAATAATTGTTCAATAAATTAAATTGTTAGAGCGGTTTTCAATTGAGTGTCGTAAAACCAAAACCAAATCAATTACTTACCAATTAGACTACTCAGCCAATTTCAAACCGTAGTAAAACCAAACCCAAAACCAAAGTAATTATCTAATTACTTTCGACACTCAAATGAAAACCGCTCTAACACAGTTAATTTTTAAGACATCAATGATCATCGCAGTTTTATACACAACTAGCAAGCAGCTGTGAAAATAAAGCCTGAAAACAACTTAGACTTGAAAGGGATTCGCACCCATGACCTCTGCGATACCGTTGCAGTGTTCTACCCACTGAGCTATCAAGACACTGGGAGCTGGTTACATGGTGAGAGAAACAGGGATTTTTCATATATTCTTATATCTTTCATATATGATCTTTCATATATTCATTTGCACAGTTAATTATTGTTAATTATATTAACAAACTTACCAATGAGCCGTACGCACAAGCGAACGTGAAGTGGAGTTCCATTTTGGTTTTGCCATCTTTATAACCAGTGCTGCTTAGGTATACAAGTCGCACCTCTCCATTGTCATCAACTTTTGGAGGATCAACAGCACGGCCCAAGCTCTAAACATAACCACATATATTACTACTTACAACCAACACAGCAGGAGCGTATCCCGGTTTCTGTAGCGTGAAACAAAACAACTATGGAGTATTTCTACGCGCCCTTGATGAGATGTTAGTTTAGCACAGGGATCCCTCACGATCTTATCAGATCGCCCTGATAATTCGCTAGTGTCATTAAACACTACTGGGGGCAAAGAGGGAATGTTAAAGTAACTGAATTATCTCTGAAGTAATATGGAGTGCTAGAAATCAACCCAAGTTTATTCGTTCTCAGCCTTAGCCTTAACCTTAGCAAAGAAATGGAGCACCACAAGTAGGCTTGATTTCCGCCGCTTTCACGCGTCTGGTCTACGTTTCTCATCGAGAAGAAGCCTTCGGGGAAGAGCGCGCCACACGAGGTAACGAAAAATTTTTTAACCTCAGTGAGATTCGAACCCACACCCTCCAGATTAATTACCTAACCGCTGCTCTGCCGACCGATCACTAAGCCAGACGGGAGCAGATCATATGTAAGTACCGCTAAATCCTTAAGTCGCGAGGCTCAATATTTTTCGAAAATACATGAAGCCCCTTACATGTATTTGTTTTCTCGAGACACAACTGACAGATGCGGCCATTTTACCTGGATCTCATGTTTCCCGTTTTCTTGGTCGGCTTGTTTCTTGACCCGACAAGCCCACGCTCCAGCAGGACAGTTCGTTCCCGGTATTGGTACCAGAGGACGACACAAGTTCACGTAGTAAGTGTATGAGTCATCAACGCCATCCTCCGATGTCACCTGTTTTAAGATATTTCCCTCAAATATTAGGAGCTCAATCACAGCATTTTGATTTATTTGGCCATGTACACAATGGCCCTTAAATTGAAGGAGGCCTGAAAATAGTTGCTACCTAAGTTAGAAAAACATCACAAAGATAATAACAAACCATAAAGGAACAACGATGGTTAAGGATGGAGAAGATTAACAGGGAATGTAAACAGAGAACTTGTAAAATTTAGGCTAAACTTTTCAAGATACGCAAGCCGTAACGTACCTCCTTTAATAAGGATGCGTACCGTGAGATAAGGACTGAGCTTACTCCGGTCGATTTCCGTAAGCCGGGCTTCACAGCACGGACCGAAAGTTAAGAAAACATGCCAAGTCAAGTACGCGCGGGAGAGATCAACGAACATTCGTCAATTAATGAACTCATTCTTAGTATTTTTTTACTGCCATGTTCGCTCTGACAGGGCAAAATATCCCGCAATTCTCCACTTTACTACGCGCTACGGCGGTTAACCTAACTCTGTATGTTTAGCGCGAAGTATTTTATCATCGAGTGCCAATCAAACTACCAACCCTGCAATATATTCGTAGAAAGAGCCGCAGCCTGCCGTTAAGAAAGCCTTGCAAC
Source organism: Orbicella faveolata (assembly GCF_042242905.1). Lineage (NCBI taxonomy): Eukaryota > Metazoa > Cnidaria > Anthozoa > Scleractinia > Merulinidae > Orbicella > Orbicella faveolata. Next base: position 31,843,914 of record NW_028301539.1, on the reverse strand, counting down.
ATACTTTGACAATGTTCTGGGCACTCGTTTCTTCCTGCAGGCATAGATATTTTCAGCCCAACTTCCCCTCCCCCCCCCCCCCCCCTCCAATCTTCCCTCCCCGTCCCTCTGTGTTATAACGTACCAGCCAGTTAGCATCTGTCCTCATGAGTCGTCCAAGACTGTACTTGATGGTGCTGATTGTACTGCCTTTGCTGACTTGTACTTGTTTAGTGGCTGCACATTCATACTGTAAAAAGAGGCAACACGCTGCGACCTTTAACGAATTTATGCAATGGTTAAAAAACTTTGAAAGAATTGGAGACTTATGTCCTAGCGCCCGCGCCCTATTTCTGACGCACGTGTGGGGCGGGGCGAAGGGACAAAAGTACATTTTGAGACTCTTTCACCAATGAGAAATAAGTGTCAGGCATATGATAATACTCTTGAGAATTCTTGCTTTCAAATGTTCAAATAATCGCGTGTATATGAATGAAAAAATTTCTACACGGATAAAAGAACGATTCTCTAGAGAATATCACGTGGTCTGTGATGGAAAACAAACCACCCGAGCTAAAAAGGTCTATTTTTGATAGACAGTCACCCAGGGGTTAGCACTGTTAGTTTGATGCACCTCTTAATTCTCAAAAGCAGCATTAAAGGATGCATGTGGCACCCAATAAGGAGAATTCATGCTTCAAGCCTCAGATACTTTGTACGTACCTGTTTTTCGCACACAAGTGGAGTGTGCCATACAATGTAATATGTACAATCGTTTTCAGAAATAAATAGTGGCTGCCCAAAATCACTGCTTCTTAAAGCTGAGTTGCACACAAACTGAATGATCGTCTCTCTGTTTTTCTTCACATGATGGCACGCATCTCCGCCGCTCAGGTTTAAATACAAGACCCCGTCATCAAAGTATAGGCGACTGTTGGCTTTTCCAGCGTTGTACACTTGCTTTCCCACGTGTTGACAAACACCGGATTTGCTATCACAACCTTGAAAAGAAGAAAATCTCTACTGTAAGCAACATACTGGGAAGCAGGGATGGTGCAGTGGTAAGAGAGCGCTCCCCTCTCACCAATGTGGCCCGGTTCCGATTCCGGCCCGGTGCCATATGTGGGTTGAGTTTGTTGTTGGTTCTCGCCTTGTTCGGAGGGTTTTTCTCCGGGTTCTCCGGTTTTCCTCCCTGCGCAAAAACCGCAACATCTCTAAATTCCAATTCGACCAGGATAGAGAACCCACATGAAAACCAGCTAAGGCTGATATGGCTTCCTCTCGAAATATCGTAATTTATTTACTTTATTACTTAAATAAACCTTATCCCGGATTTGGAAACCATTTTGCCGGGTAGGCAGAACATGTCAGAAATTACAGTGTTGGTATGGGAATCCGATGGCAAATTATTTTCTTAAAAAATTGAATTCTGAACAATTTGTGAACAGCAAAGTCGAGATACTAGACAAAGGATTACATTAACCAAATGTGGGAGATGCAACGGTGCTGAAAAGCGTCCAGTCGCATTTTTAATTTTCCTTACGTTTGCCTGTAATTTTTTTTCCCGCGAACTTGTACCAAATCACATCTTGCGACTGGCTTGCCAGGCAAGATAGTCCCGAAAGAATACAGTGTTCTTTATTTCACTCCTTGAAACTTCAATATGTTCGCGCTTTCATTTTGGTCTCTTCACTTACCGTTTGGTTTGACTAGTTCTCTACACACATTCAGCGCGAATAAAGTACTGTTATCCTTGTCTCGTACAAGATAGTCCTCGTCGTTTTTCTTCAGCGATTGCAAATTAAACAAGACTTCTGTTTGAGGGTTTATGGCTGTGCAGTTGTCAAAAACTTTTTGATTCTTTGTGTTGACCGGACAAGCTGCACTGGTGATCCAAAGGAATTCGTACACACAGGTTTGCTTTGACATGGTCACATACACGGGCTCACCCTGAGAAACAAGAAATACTGTGAATCAACTCACCACGATATCACACGAGAGCATGACAGTAGGAGAGTCAATCCCGCACGCAAACCTTTTTATCCTGCTCGGGCTAATTTTTAAATCACTCCCGGTTTTTGAAATCCCAACAAGGTCAACAAATAGCTAGACTTGTAATGCGAACTTTGCTCAAGTGGACAGCTTACGTGTAAGACATTTTAACGTGCATTTTCATCCTTTACGACAACATCCAGGCACCAAGCGACTGCATGATACGATTATCCTACAGAGAACTGGGTACCAATCTCCAAGGCATTACCTTATATGGGGCATTAACTCTTTTACCCTTCATGATGGGCGCTTCCTCTTTTAAAGATATTTATTATCACTGTTTACTATTAGTCCGCTGTTGGTAAAGACAAATTCAATCAAACCTCCAGTAATGACCTCTTGAGTGCGCCAGTCAGGATCATATCTCAACAGAAGTATATCACCTACAACGCTAACGATAAACCGTCTTTACCCCCGGGGTGTTCGTCGTATCTTTCAGGGATTAAAACGAGGTTTTGAAACCTCTTAGGGTTTTCAGCCTCAACAGGTCAACAGCGAGAGCTCTTGCGGTACATTTTAGGGTATTGAGCCGAAAAAATATGACAGGAGATAATGTGCTGTTTTACAATTAGTACCTCTTAGCGGTGAAACATTTGAAGCCCCGCCCACAGAACAGGATCTTGGTACCTTTTAGGGGTTCTTTTCAAAATTTCCAACGAGCACTCTAGTCGTTTTTATATGGGAGTTGCCCCCCGGATTTTACTCTCATTGAAAGCTTCCTACAAAAGCCGCCTCTCTACAAAGACCACCTAACAGACCTCTCTTTTATGGCCAGTTAATTCTGCTCCAGGTGGCTGTTGGCCTTCAGCAAAGGAACAGCTTCCGTGTGGTGATCGTAAGTTAAATGTCAACTCTCTAAGATAACTCCTTATGAGAGGGGAAACTATATTTAACACTACCAATTAAAAGAAAAGATATGTCAAATGGTGACACTGACAATTTCACGACCAGAGTCGATTTTTTGAGGAACGTTTCTTTGCAGGCGCTCTTATTATTTTGGCACAAAGCGGAAAGATGAGCAAGTAAAAACTAACGATGTAATGTCCCGACGTTTCGGCGAAGTTAAGTTAGACAAAGACTTAAGCCCGGATCGAATCTGTTTGTAACATTCAAGCGTGATCTGACTTGTTTGATGTATAGTTGTACATCAAACAATTACGAACACGTTCTAAGATGCAACCATCAGTCGTTGAGCATAAGCTTGGACCTTTTAATTCAAGAAAAATGCAACAGACAACATTAGCAGAAACAGGGACGCGGTAATCATTTTGACGACATTTAAGTAAATCTACAGGCCTCACTCACCTCTTTTGAACTCGCTCTCATTCATTCATTCCTTGATAATGGCGTCACGAGGTCGCCGAAACGTTGGGACATTATCTCGTTAGTTTTTACTTGCTTATGTTTTTCAAAAGCATTATTGAAGCGAAAACAAGGAACGAAAACAAAGAACTCGAAGTCAGAACCTTTACTTACCTCAGTGTCTCCACATTCCATTTGTATACGGGAAGAATAATTCTTTCCATTGCCACAGTCGTCACCATTTTCGTACAGTAAGTATATATTGCCATTTTCTTTTCTGGGTCCGTGCATTACAGTTCCAAGGTTATAATATTTAATGCTAAGAGGAGGGAAGGGAGAGAAAAATGTGGACCTAACAGTTAAAGCAATAAATTAAGGATCAAGTGGACCAAAGTTTGAGCTTCAGTCAGGGTCACTGCGTTGTGATCTTGAGCAAGACACTTGTCTTTCCCTACCAAAGATTATAATTGGGCGCTTGTGACCTGACAAATGGTGTGCAGTGGTAAGAGTGCTCACCTTCCACCAATGTGGTCCCGGTTCAATTCCAGCCTTGTGCCATTTGTGGGTTTAGTTTGTTATTGATTCTCGCCTGGCCCCGAGGGGTTTTTCTCCCGGTACCCCGGTTCTTCGGTTTTCATCCACAAAAACCAACATCTTCAAATTCCAATTCGACCAGGATAGAGGACCCGCATGAAAACCAAGTAAGAGTGATGTGGCATCCTCCATTGTAATTTGATTATTTTATTTACACTAGAACGCTTGACTATACTCACCCCTTCACCATACAAACGCCTGCAGTTGGGGGACACCTCCGTGCGACTTTTTGCAATACCACTGTTCGGCAAACATTTATTAAGTAAACCACACCTTCACGATTTGGGCCTGGAATTCGTGCCTGCCAGTTTCTTTCACTTTTAGACAACAGCGTGTAGTCGTATTGATCATCAACACTGCCATCGCCATTCCGAATACTACACTGTACGCTACCCATGGGCCTGCAAGCATAAGCCGTCTGCCAATGGCACTCATACAGTTGGCCCTTTTTCTTCTCACAAGTTGGACCTGTTTCCCGTCCAGTAATGCCTTGGTTGCATTCAAAGATGAAGCTAAGTGAAGGCGATTTCCCATTCCCATACGTCATGTTAATCTGGCCGTTGTAGTATGTGAGGCTGTTATTTTGAAGGATCGATACAGGCTTCGCATCTGTGTGTATCATTATATGTGTAAGACAAAAATCAGTCTAATTAGAAAACGTAAAAATATCACTATAATTATTAGAAAATTAAGTCAAGTCAACAGAACTGTCATTAATATGAAGAAGAGTTCTCGAATGTAACAAGATGTTATACTGTCACTTAAGGGCATTCCAGCATTCCACATTGCTTAAAATTTGTCCAAAAGTTAAGATCAACCATTGCCATACTTAAAAATGTACGCCAAGGGTTTCTAATACCCCTTTCACACCAACTGAACATGTTAAATTAAACCAGGTTTAACAAAATGAGAATCAGCAACAGAAAACTGGTAGACTGCATTTTACATACCGTAAAATCCCACCTTAAAGCCCTGGGCTTATATAACTTTGAGTGGGCTTATAAACGGGGGAGGCTTTTATCCGGGGGGGCATATAAGCGGAATAAAAAAAATGTTTCGGAACGACGAAATAAAACGTATCTGAGAAACGAATTAAAGCTAACATGCCATTGGTTTCTTAAGCTCCCTAATAATTATTAGGAGAGATGTGCTCCATGAACATTCATATCTGTAAAAACTACAACTCACTTAAAATGCATGCTCCCACGTTTGTCCCTTTTTTTTCACTGCATCCTTTTGGGATATGCACTAGCTTGTTGCAGACATTCAGAATGATCCTTACACCAGGGGCGCCACTGACACTAACATTATAATCTTTGTCTTTGTTATAGAGATGGGACAAGTTAAACATGTAACCATACTGCTTGTCCTCCACTGTGCAGTTATTGCCATGTTCTAGAGTCAGTGGACAAGCGCTGGGTGTCTGCCATGAAAACAGGTACTCACACTCTGGAGATTCAGCCACGAAGATAGGAGAGCCCTAGAGCCATGGAAACAGAGACTTTACACTAAACCTTACCACATACTTTGTTTATAAAAAACACAACAGGGCTTGAAAAAAACTTAAACTCCAGCTTGCCCTTTGGCAGCTGACAAATTGTGTTGCCCTGGGAAAATTTTAGTTTAACTTTCTTGGACGTAGTTGGAAGACGACTTGCAAGTGAGAATAAAAAGTTACTTGCCCGGGATGAAAATCTACTTATCCAGGACAACCGGATGACAATTTTTTCAGCCCTGCCCATGACCGGCCTTCTCATTTTAAGGTACAAGCTGAGGGGTTGTTATTTCCTTGATACCCTGTAACGAGACATTTTCGAGGCAATCTTCCTTCACCATATTTGGGCTTTGCAATCCTATCCCTCACCATAATATCTGAACATGAGAAGACGATTCTAATGCTTCTGTTGAACTGGTGATGGCATTCACTCCCTCCAGAATACTGCAACGACAGCTCCCCACTGGCTGCTATCTGTGGATTGCTCTGCACATATCCCAAGTTGAATCCTCTCTTGGATTTGTGGTCGATCTGACAAGCACCAATAGCTCCACCTGGACATTTCATGAGTTCTGGGGTTGGATTCACGGAGCGACAAATGTTGATGAAGTAATGAAGGTGTCTGTCCTGTGGTCTGGTATCAACTGCTTCCCAGTTACCTTAAAAAGGTGCACACATACATCAAAGTTGCAATCAAATACCACCATTCATTTCCATTTTGGAATTGCCCAGCCTAGTTCAGTACCCACTCCTGTATTTTATAATCTCTACTTCTATTATCAAAGTCCTCCCTCAAAGTCTAACATTTCAACACACGATAAATATAATCTGGTTTGAGGGTCACTACCAAAGTTGTGTAAGGTAATTTTTTCAAATTCACTATGTTCTTGTTGCACCCTGGAAGCTAAAAGAAGGCTTATAAAGTTACACGTGGCTTACATGTGTGCAGGGAGGCTCGTGAATTTACAGGGTTGTCTGGGTTAGCTCGTGAACCTGGCTCCTTAAGCCTTACAAGCACCTTCCCTACACTCATCTATTGTTGATCAGTTTAAAGCAGAGATGCTCCTGACATTAAGCACCATTTACACTTTTCTTTGAAGGCCCTAACATAATGCTTGCATGGACAACTTGATAAACGCCACCCAAGCACTGGCCATTTCTTAAAGACTTAGACATTATCACAGCAGCCATTTAGCTTACCATCATGAAGTCCCAAAGGAGTTAAGTCATATGATTTGCCATCATGTTCTGACGTCACTGCACACTGAACAGCTGAAGGTGAACACACCAGTGACGTCTGAACATCAAAGAAGTACTTATTTCCCTCCTGCCCACTAAATGCTGGCTCTCCAAATGGCTTCTTTGGATTGCAGTAGAACTTGATATGAACTTCTCTTTGTTGTCCAGTTTGTTCAAAATTGTCCCCTGCCCTACAAGTTTGTATCAAGAAAAAAAAAAAGAGAAATCACAGGAGGAATGCACGCGTAGGCAATGTGTCTGATATGTCCCCAGGGTAGGGGGGGGGGGGCAATTAGACATTACATGACCACAGGGTTAGAATTTGACATGGCCACAAAGGCAACCATTTTGAAAGACTGAGACCACACGAAAATACGTTTTACAGTATCTTGAAAACACCCAGAACTCACCAAAAGCAAGCTTCACTAGTCTTTTCAAAAGTTAGCACACAGGAAGTTTGAAAAGTATCAGATCTTTCTTCATGGCAGGATGTTAGTCATCAGAATTTACATTCACATATAATGTAACTTACACATCTACTTAATCATTCCATTGAGTTTAAACAAAGGAAAGCATAACAATGAAGGTGATTTAGATATCTGACTACAGTTTAACTGCCACTAGCGGCCACCTGTCTATAACAGTCACCTCTAGATAACGGTCACCTTTTTGTCCTGGTGGATGGTTCTAATGGTATACTCACTCAAATTTTAACCTCTCTACAATGGCCAGTTAATCAACGATTGATGAATGATGTACATAAAACCCCCACATCTTTTATTGTAACAGGCCACCAGACTAGATCCATACTGCATGTCGCTGGTCTCTGTTGCTGTTTAGTTTCTGTTTTATGATTGTGTTTCGTGTGTATATGCTACTGACAATAAACATTTTTTTTAAAAATGAAAAAGGTTGCAGAGCCTGTAAAAAAGGTGTCATATTACACCCCTACCTCCCCATAACAGCCACCTCTCTACAACAGCCACTTTCCTCAGTCCCCAGCGTGGCCGTTGTGGAGAAGTTCGACTGTACGATAAACCAGTTTTGATGTACATGTACCTATAGTCTAACATGGTGCTGAGACTCAAGGAAGCAACACAAAAGAAATATCAAAGTCAAGGATTGAATAAATTACATTTAATATATTACAAGGAAGTCTTGAGGTAAACGCCAAACTTTCCGATTGTTTTTTTCTTGGTTGGGATTTTGTCATACAGACCATTTCCTAGGACATGGTCCTAAGAAGTGTATTTTTTGTTTTCGAGTATCTTATGTATTTAATAATTATATATAGACTACATACTAACCCAGCTTAAGCTGTACTGTGGAATGCTTGCCCCATGCTGTCACAATTTTTGTTAGTGTGAGATTAGCATTTCTCTTGTTTTAGCCCCTGAGAGTTGGCACCACAATAGAATTTTAATATTCATAATTTCATGTTAAATAGTCTATTACAGTGAGCCCTGATTTTTTGATATGGCAAGAGGACAGCAAAATCATATTCTTAAATCAGGATATATTGTAAACAAACTCCTGATTTAACGATTTGGCCACATAGGAAGTAATAACTTCGCCATATGAGGATATGGTCAATAATTAATTTTTCCAAGTGCAATCAATAAAATCAGTAAGTCTCCGCATATGATACCTGTCAGTGTACGTATTTTATTTACAGTAATTGCAATGGGCAAATGAATCACAAATCCAAAGTATTACTGTAACTAAATAAAACTTTGTGTACTTGCTAGGTGTTTGTCACTCTTTTGCAGTATGTGTCATTACTTTGTCGTTGTCACAGGAAAACTTTATGCTTGGGCCGCCAGTTTTCCATCGTTATCTCGGGAATACTGTTGAACTGAATCCTGTTAAATGGGGATTCGATCTGCTCAATACAAATTACTGTAACTTTTCCTGGGACACCAAATGCTGATCATTAAAATGGGATCTGGACGTTTAAATCGACCATCGTAACATCCAGGTTCCACTGTAGTAATACATATCCTTTTCTGGTTTTATTTCTTTACTTATCCCTAAGTTCAATGGACATTTCCAAACACCTTGAATTTTGACAAAAAATATGCTAATGCCATTTTTTGCCATTTGGGAATGTGACAGCCACCCTTTGCCCTCAACTTACAATAAAGAATTGCTCTGCAATTCCTCATGGAACCAGCTCAAATTGCACATCTTACTTGTACACAAGAGTGACAATTTCACCCTTGTATTCCAGGTGCTTGTTTGCCTTTCCAAGGACAATTTTTTTTCCATTCTTAGTCAGACAGACTCCAATGCCATCCATTTCCTTTCCACATGCAGAAACTGGGCCACAGATGTTAAGCTCGAACGTTCCTTGTTCTTTGTTGTCAGTCATATTTCCACTGTACACAAGGTTGTTTCTCTTCAACAAGGGGAGTAGGTTAAATGTCGTGTAAGACTTAGGATCCTTTACAGCACAGTTGCTACCCTCAACATTTTTGACTGCACAGGCAGCTGCAGTTTGCCACTCGAACTTGAATGTGCAGCCAATAGTCTCAGTAAACTTAGGAGAAGAGCCCTGTGAAGGCATAACATGCATGTCATGAGTCTCACCTTACATTGTACACTGTGCGTCAATGGATGAGTCTGTGAGATGAATTTCCTTCATCCTAATCATTTCCTAATCTACATTGTACCCATAAATCCAATGCCAGAAGCTCATTGAATAATTATATTGCATTGAAATAACAATATCTTTTCAAGTGTAACAGAGAGGAAAATTCCATAACTGAAAATTTGTAATCAGTTGAACGAATAATTTACTTTTTCAGCACGTAGCATAATTATAATGTACATGTAGGAGGCAGTGTGACCAAGTGGTTAGGGTGCCGGAGTTGAAATCTGGAGGTCAGGGACCAACAGCTGGTGTTGTTCTCTGTAGTACCGAGTTCAACTCCCCGGTCACGCTTGTAAATAGCCAATTGGTACACCTCCTGCCAGTTGGGATTCTCAACCATGTTGTGGTCATTTACATTATATTATTTTGTTTAATCATTTGTTTCCAATAGCCCTGAAAAACCCCATTGGGGAAGTGGTTCATTATGATATTTTTATTATTTTTTTATGCGAGTAATGTCTACAACTTTCCTGTTAACTTACTGCCGAAATTCTCTTAATCAGCATTTTATTTTATCACATTGTGGAACATGCTACAAAATGCAGTCACCTGCTTACAAAAGCAATGGCAGAGAGCCTGGAGCAATTCAAAAGATGTAAGCTGTACACCTCCCACTTATCCATTAGCATGTGAATTTAAACAAACCTCAAGCATAGAAAAAATCAAGAAACTGATAACAATTATAATTATAATTATTGCAAAGCATTGAAATGTACATCATGCATTGGTCACTCCCACATCTTACTATCGCCAGTAATTCTATAAAACATAAAACAAGTAGAATTTACGAAATCTCTTGGAGTACATATAGATGAAAACTTAACTTGGAACGTACATATCGAACATATTTTTAAGGAAAACGACCACTTTTTTAAGTTTAAAAAACATGTTTCGACAGAACTTCTGTCATCTTCAGTTGAATGAATGATTACAAAGCAAGTTGAATAATAAGTAGGCAAAAATGCTAATTAAGACAAATAGTAACAACAGAACGTGAAAAGGTGTAAATTAAAAGGATAATTTTAGATTTACATGGTGTAATTGCTGATTGAGGCAAGGTAGTTCTTTTTGAATATGGATAGCCTCCTTTATCTTGAGCTGAAAGCTGGTAGTGGCGTGATCTAAAATATGAAAGCAGTCTATTGAACACAATGAGCGACAACGTTCAGAATTCTGAAGATGTTTGAAGATGTGAGAGGCCTTATCAACGGCTAAGTGCTCATGTACGCGTGTGGAAAAATGTCGGGAGGTTTCGCCGACATAACAGGCATTACAGCCCGCACATGTAAACTTATAAACTACACGTGAACGAAGCCCGCCGGGGATAGGGTCTTTCACACCAAAAAGGTTACCTATCTTAAAGGAAGAAAAAACTAATTTGATGTCTAAATCATTACAATAGCGCTTGATTAAGTGTCGAATCTTCTTCTGAGTGATGACAGAAAAATGGCCTATGTACGGCAGCTTAAAGTAAAACGTGGGTGAGGTGGTAAGGGGGTAGCCCCGGGGACAATGATTGCTATGGGCCCCAGTGATGTAACGGTTAACCACTTTTTCAATTAAATGGGCAGGGAAAAGGTTCTTTTTGAGAATTTCAGTAAGCTGCCGTACATAGGCCATTTTTCTGTCATCACTCAGAAGAAGATTCGACACTTAATCAAGCGCTATTGTAATGATTTAGACATCAAATTAGTTTTTTCTTCCTTTAAGATAGGTAACCTTTTTGGTGTGAAAGACCCTATCCCCGGCGGGCTTCGTTCACGTGTAGTTTATAAGTTTACATGTGCGGGCTGTAATGCCTGTTATGTCGGCGAAACCTCCCGACATTTTTCCACACGCGTACATGAGCACTTAGCCGTTGATAAGGCCTCTCACATCTTCAAACATCTTCAGAATTCTGAATGTTGTCGCTCATTGTGTTCAATAGACTGCTTTCATATTTTAGATCATGCCACTACCAGCTTTCAGCTCAAGATAAAGGAGGCTATCCATATTCAAAAAGAACTACCTTGCCTCAATCAGCAATTACACCATGTAAATCTAAAATTATCCTTTTAATTTACACCTTTTCACGTTCTGTTGTTACTATTTGTCTTAATTAGCATTTTTGCCTACTTATTATTCAACTTGCTTTGTAATCATTCATTCAACTGAAGATGACAGAAGTTCTGTCGAAACATGTTTTTTAAACTTAAAAAAGTGGTCGTTTTCCTTAAAATCTTTACATGTCTGCTGCTATCTAGACCTTTTCGAACATATTTCCAAAAAATTTGCCTCCTGCTTTGGCATCATGAAGCGAAGCAGGTCTTTTGTTCCTTTTGAAACGCTTCTATGCATCTATAATGCTTTAGTTCAACCTCATTTCGATTACTGTAGTGTCATATGGGGGAATTGCAATAAATCTGTTTCCATTAAACTACAAAAACTACAGAATCGTGCTGTGCGTATTTTGACCTCTTCTTCACATGATGCCAATGCGGATGATCTCTTTGTTAGACTTGGCTGGCGGAAACTTAATCTTCAGCAAGAATTAAAAACAGCCACTATGGTCTATAAATCTCTAAATGGTCTCGCCCCTGATTATCTGAAATCAATGTTTACTGATCGGAGTGCAATATCTACCTATTCTCTTAGGAATTGTGAGGGCAAACTACCTGTTCCACTACCCTACACCAATTTTCCAAACAACAGTTTCAGCTATAGTGCGGTGCTGTGGAACAGGTTATCTACCAATCTGCAGCAAGTACAAACTCTTGCTAGTTTTAAATCCGGCTGCAGGGGTTTCCTCTTTGATAATGAATATGTTAATTAATCACACAGTATTCATGGAAAGCAGGCACTTTGTTATTGTTTTTATTTTTGTTGTTATTAGATTTAATTAGTAGTAGATTAGTATCTTAAAAATGTAATTAATACAATTTTAGTATTTACTTTAAGTCCTGATGTTTTACCCATGTATAAATAAATAAATAATTAATAAATAAATAAATAAAGATAAATGGTAAATCCCTTGGCCATGAACCATTCTGTTTGGACCTTGTTGGGCCCAGGCTACTCGCCAAGATCAAAAACCACAGATTACCCACTTGACCTTCCTCCTGTCACTCAACAATCGCTTAGTTCAAATTTCACAGTACACTGAGTTGCTTAATTATTAGGTTTACAACTAACTGCATGAAAATCAGCATGGAAGATGATTAAAAGAAAAACTCACCATTAATCCTTGATTGCAGATGAAAGTTATTTTTGATTCATAGCGCTGCTTGTCATTACATTTGTCCCCATTAACATACGTTATGACGATGTTCTTGCCTTCAAAATGTGGTGCATCTGCTACAGCACCTACAAGAATTGAGAAAAACAAGTTCCACAGGGAATGTTACTGTACTAGAATAAGATGCTGAAACCTCTCTAAACTGTAATTAATCAAAGTCGAAGATATGATATGAGACAGTATGGTTCAAAATCTAGAATTTGTTAACCTAATTATAATGACTTGAAATTGCAGTAAAAAATAAGATGATGACAAGTGGACAGTTTATTGCTTGTATAGAAACAACTACTGGTAATACAACTATTAGTATAAGTAGAATGCTGAGTACTGCGTGAACATACCATAATGATTCAGTTTAGTGCTCTCCTTCCAAATGGTTACTGTCAATTGTTCACAACAGAAACCTGACAAATGATGGCAGTAACAAGTAGTCACTTACCTAAGTTAAAGGTCCTGCCATCTTTCTTCATGCAGATGGCAGCAGTTCCACTACAGCCTGATACCAAAGGTCCAAGATTCAGTGAACGACAAACATTGATGTAAAACTTTCTGCCATCACTTTGAGCTTGCCAGTTATCTTTTGTCCTCACCAAACTCGTCAAGTTATACTGATGAGCTTCTGACCTGGCTACACATTCAGTGAGCTGTAAAAGGATGCCAAGATTAAAATCTTAGTTGCTACATGTACCAACACAAAAGTCCAACCTGAATCAAGTGACTCTGTATAACTGTAAACTTGACCTCTTATAAGCAGACACCACTATTAAGCAGATACAATCACTTTAAATTTGCCTCACCGAATGTATTTTCATTGTCTTGACAACCATTTACACTCTAGTTCATACATGGAGCCATACCACATTTTTGTTCATATATGGCCAAGCTAGTGGTCAAACTACTTCAAATCATTCCTTTTCACAAATTGGAGAAGGAGGTATTAAAATTAGTAATGTATTTAGCTTTTAAATTGATTGGGTCTTCCTTCTTAATATCAAATTCTCAATTCATGAAAAGATGACACGATTGCTGACTGCACAGTAAGAGGCATACTGTATGTTAGTCACTTTTGAAACTTAATGTTACTTTGTGAAATAAAATGGATGAGCATTCAGTGAAATCTTGAGAGCATCGCATTCTCTTTAGGGTTTGGGGAAAGAGAGGGGTGTGATCAGTTGATTTTCAGTAGTTGTAAGAAAAAGAAAGGTTGAAATTTAAATGTGATAAAGATAAATCTGGGACATTTTGGAGTTAAGAAATGTCTTATAGCTTCAAAACACCTTTTGACTGGTACTGTATGGTCCTACAAAGTGTTAAACAAAAAGAAAAATGTGGATTAAAATACACCTTACTGAGTTAGAAGTTGTTAGCAGAAAGAAACTAGTTACAGAAGTCTAGTGACTGGTTGTGCCATGACTCTGGCCTGATGAGCCGTAAAATCATTGCTTGACTAACCTTTGCAGGACACGCATATTTTGTGAACCATCTAAAGTTGTACACACAGTGATTCTCCTTCTCATACGCTGGCACTCCTATTCCATTATTATCTGCTGAAGAATTGCAGAGGAAGGTAATGTGGGTGGTGCGAGAAACGCCATTGTGACAGCGTGTTCCATGACCATATGTTAAATTAAGCATTCCATCATAGTAATACAACATGTTATTTGGTTGACCAAGGGTCCAGTTTTGCTTGGGGTTTCTCTTTTTAATTTGGCATGAACCAACATTTGAACCAACGCAGCCTGTTTTGCTGCTTCCTCCACACACCTGTGATCACAGAAAAATACAAGTGCACATAATTAAAAGGCATTTGATAGTTTGCTTATCTCGGAGCCCTACTTCAGCAATGATGTACTGCAACAGTGTAGATGGGATATCGTCATGTAGTTACTTGTTTACACTGACAGGAAAGTTAGAAAGTCATTAGTGTAGATAAACCACTTTTTTTGATACCTGAGTTTATTATATGGCTAGCTCTGTGAGCAAGCAAGATGAATCAAATCCCGTGCTGTGACTGGCTAGCTGAGCAGGAAAGATGGAGCTATCTTGCCCGCTCAGGACTAACCGCTGTGTCCTGCAAGAAAAATTTCTCCCAAAGCCATATAATAAATCCTTTATTGACCAAGCTTGTTTGGTCAAAATGGCTGGATATTGACCTTGGTCTTTTTTTGCAAGTTTATGCACCTTGACTCCATCTCGGTCCATAAACATGCAAAAAAAAGAACTCAGCCAATATCCAGCCATCTTGAACTCACACTTGCTCAATAACCCATACATATTGAGCATTAGTACACAAACAAAAAATAAACTATTAAAGGCCTGTACTACATGGAAAACAACCCATCAATAATTTTCTTTACTTCACATGTGGTCACACAGCCATGAATAGAAATTAATCTTCAAAGGTTATTCCAGTGTAGATTGTCAAAAGCTACAGACGTTGGCTGTAGATGAATCTCTGTTACTTCGTACTTCAAACAAAATAACAAATTTGGAATGATTTTTCAAGCAACATTTCTAGATTTATGATTGAAGGACAAGTAGGTGTGAAAATTTTGTGGGAGGGGGCTAAATCAACATCAAGAGAAATCAGCAAGTGAGAAGTGCCTGATAGATACATGCATGGTAAGATTATGAAAGAGCAACAAAAAATTAGATTTTCTTAGACTTGTCACAAGTTTAGTTTCTACTCTGTAATGTTCAATATCTGTCTATTACAGATTATCGATATTTAATGGCCAAAACAACTGAATGAGATCCAGTCTGGAGACTGGAAAATACCATCCCTGAACATCCCAGAGAGTTTTTAAAGAAGCTCAGCCACTGTTTGCACATTTTGAAAAGTTTAGCCTAAATATTTCAAATTTGTTGTTAGCAATCTGATTCAATCTTTGCCATCCTTGACCATCCTTGTTCCTTTATGGTTTATTATTATCTCTTTGATGTTTTTCTATCTTAGTAAAC
Source organism: Orbicella faveolata (assembly GCF_042242905.1). Lineage (NCBI taxonomy): Eukaryota > Metazoa > Cnidaria > Anthozoa > Scleractinia > Merulinidae > Orbicella > Orbicella faveolata. Next base: position 31,828,365 of record NW_028301539.1, on the reverse strand, counting down.
TATTATTTTCAGCTTTCCTTCCATTTAATGGAGATTTTGTACATGGCCAAAAAAAGATGAAACACCATGACTGAGCTCCTTTACACATGCATATACCATGTACATGTATAATACTAGTTTTAACATGTACAGTACACTACATACACTAGTTTTAACAAACGGTCCACACACTAGTGAGACAAACTCAACTTGGTTTAGTGCAATTTGAAACTTGATGACACGGATGTCTCCTAAACATGAGCCCTCACCTTCAACTGAAACTTGTATTGAGAAGTACCATTTACAGTGTAAAAATCATCCTTGCCCCATTTATGTGTGGCCAAAGGAGTCAAGTCAAACACATAACCAGCATCTTTATCTTCCACCTTGCAATCTTGCCCAAAATTTAGACCCAGCGAACATGCAGCAGCTGTTTACAGGTCATTTAAAAAACAGAAAGGTCAGTAATGTATAACACAAGGCATGTGCAACAACAAAATAATTACTAAACTGATCACTGTTCTGTGGAATCACTTGGACTCTCAACTGAGGTTTTACCAATGAGCCCAAATCTTCCCATGCTCAGATTGTTTTGATAAATGACCAACTGGAGGGGTGTGCTGAAAAAGACCCTTAGCGACATCTGATAGACTGCAAGATTCCCCCACCAAATTGCTTTCCGCTTCCTTCAATGAAAAAAGGAGAATTTGACATGAGATCAAGAGTCACTTAGGGCTTTTTTCCACGCACCCCTTCAACTAATGTCAGAAACCGGGTGGAGTGTTGCTGCACTTGTTTAGGAGGTAAAGTGTTTTGAGCCTGTACTGTTCTAAAAGCTTTAATAACTAACAGGGTAAAGAGCACCTCAGTACCTGACTTCCACATAAACTGATACTGGCAGTCATCTGCTGTATGAGACACTAGCACAGGAGGACTTTCCAAATCCCCTGGTTGACACACAAATGTAATTGTAGAGTTTCTTGTGATACTTTTCCCCTTGTCCTTCTTGCATTCACTACCCTGGGTATAGACCAGTTTAATAGAGTTGTCTTGATTCAGGGTTGGTGGATCAGTGTACTTCCCAAGACTTACCACCTTCCCCTTGTCAATCATACAGATAGCAGATCCGCTATCACACTGGCTTGTCTCTTTACGAGGCATTAACTGACCACAGACATTGATGAAAATCAACTTGTTAGAGTTGCTGCTCTCTCCATCTAGGGCAACCCAGTTGGAAGCATTTTCCATGCGCACAAGTTCTGAGAGATCATATCGGACACCAGAGGCACTTTCTACTCGACAGGCTGTCCCAGTGCGCCGACTAGGTGGACAGGCATATTTTGTAGTCCACGAAAAAAAGTAAAAACAATAGCTCTCAGTGAGAAAAACAGGCTCTCCTTTGCCAGCATGATAATCACATTTAAACAAAATAACAGTTGTTCTGTTGAGTCCATTACTGCAACTTGTGCCATGGTCGTAAGTTAATGTAAGCTGGCCATCTGCATATTGCATTTTCTGTGTTGATATATCTCCCAGTGACCTTCTCAAATGAGAATCATATTCCTGGCACACTGTAGATTTGATTCCTGACAGCCAACAAGAAAACAATGTTATAACAATCTCTGAGAGTGTTGCTTAACATAGAGTGTAACCCAAACATTCCGTATGCTAATATTGATAACATATTAACTTAATCCAAGAAGTTTGGTTTTACAGCTATGATCACTGTCATAAAGACATTAATTTTATAACTTCAGGGCATCCCATCATTAAAACTTCTGTTATCCTGCATCACATGTCCATTTTTACTCTCATCTCGCATCCTGCCAAACGCATGTTGGACCCTCTTATTAATAACTGGAAAGTTTCTAACAGAAAGGAAAATCAATGTCTTTATTTGATCGTTCATTTCCAGAAAATATCCATACTCCCCCCACGGAAGGGATTGGAATTTCCTGGGGGGGTGGGGGGTTCCGTAAGACCAAAAAAATTAAAGAAATGCATGAAGCTCAATTGGAATTTCCAGAGGGGTTGGGGCAGGGGGGGGGGGGACTTAAAAAAATTCCCTTCCGTGGGGGAGGTATGGATATTTTCTGGAACTACACATTTTCAAATTATTCCAGTTGCTGCATAGCTTTGTGATTGGCTCCAACAAGTCAATGAGCAATAAAAGCGGCAAATGATGTAAACTGTGTAAAATGCAAAAAGCATTTTCACATAAAATTGGGCTACATTGTAAGTATATTCAGTGCAGATGCTTCAACATATCATATTGTTACGCTAGATTTGTGGGTCTTCTATATTTAATAGTTGAACAGTAAAGAGTACAGTATGTAAAGAAAAATGGAGTCAAACATGTTCAATCAATCACAAGTGGTTTAAACACCCTTCAAGAAAACATGAGCGAAGCTTTACTTCTATTTAACTATACATTTTTGTAGATGTTTTATGAGTTCAATACGTGTAATTCTATCACATAATAGTTGACAAGGGCATAGCTGAGGCAACTATCACGCACAGAAATTGAGAGTGAATAATCTAATTGTTTTAGTATAAATCTAGTAGTCGTTCAAAACTTTGTCTAAATCCTGTTTACAGACACTTTGAAAATGCAAAGAAGTGGCCATCATTTTGTTAACAACTGCACATTGTTAGGCTACGCACCATCCACATGTACAAAAGAATAGATGGTGAGTGGCATAGCCAATAAAATATTACAGAGAATGACATTAGAGAATGATACAATGATAGAATGATACAATGATACAATGATACAATGTTTGTAGATTTATACTAAAACTTGATAGAAACACAGAGGTAGCATGGGCTGTTGATGTAATTACACATATGGTGAGAACAAATCAAAGAGGATCTAAATTTTGCCAATCAAAAGAAAAGATTGGTTTTCCTTTCTTTTTCTCACATTATAGAAAGGATTTTCTCTCTGTTTCTTTTGGGGTATAGAAACACTGATAACAATTAATTTGGGTGAACTAAAAAACACTCCCCTTATGTGTCATCTATAACTTGTTAGTATAAATCTACTAGCATTTGTGCATGAATGCCGCTCTCTTATTGGCTACGCTACACACTATCTATTATGTTGTAGATAGTCAGTAACCCAGCAGTGGCTGTGGCTGCTTCTTTGCATTTTCAAAGTGTATCTGAAGACGAATTAGATAAAGTTTTGAATAACTAGATTTATACTGAAACAATTACACAATGTAGCCTATTTACTTTCAACTTCTATGCGAGATAGTTGATTCCGACTGCATTCTCTTCAACTACATGTATAACACATTACAAATCTTGAGCTTATAATCTAATAATTGTTAAATAGAAACTGGGAAAGTGTTTTCTATTTCCTCAATCAAATATAATGTCCATGACACAAACCTCCACAAAGATAAACAAGTGCTTGACAAACGTTGATGTAATAATGATAATGGGTTGTTTTGCCTTGCGAATCAACGTCATCATGCTTTATCATGTAAGGGGTGAGTCTGGCATTAGTGAGCGGCGTCAAGTCGAAGTTAACAAATTCATTCCTCAGCACACAGCTATTTGTAGACATGACACTGGACTGTGGGCAAGCAAAGTCTGTCTCCCAGAGAACTTCAAATGCACAGTCATCAGCAGCTGTCAACAATGGGCCTTTATCACCCTGAAATAAAGATATATGCATCCAGTTTATACTGTGCTTAAGGAATATCATGGTGGTCCACTGGAGTGCCTTAATTGGCTCCAGATTGATAGATATGGGTTAGACACCTGACACAATTCACCAGAGCTGGCATTAAGGGCTGTAACCCATAACATCTGTTACAGCTGAGTATACTTAATTTTCCCTTGATCTACAGGTTTAATTGCCTGTTGTTGACAGAATTCACCCACAAAGTAACAAGACTTTTACCAATCATATACATCTGTACATGTAATCCTTCAATCCAAGCTAAAAATGTTCTTCAAACATTACAATCTCCATGAGCATGTTTGCATTGCTAACTTACCATTTGTTTTGGGCACTTGAAGGTTATGGTAGTTACAGGTAAGCAGCTGTCAACTTTTTGCATTGTGTTGTAAACAAGGATAATATCATTTTGTGGTGAGAATCGGAGATTACTGGCGTAATTGATATTTCCCAAATCGTTTGTTGTTTGAAGCTTTTTGTCTATTCTGCACATAGAACTGTTTGTGGGACAGTCTTGAGTGTTGCCAGTCTTTTCAGCAGTTATTCCTCTGCAAACGTTGATGTGAAAATCAAAATTTGAAATTGAAGAAGAGACCTCATGTCCACCTGTGACAAAGAAATTAAAGTGTTTGTGACTTAACTTAACATTAAGTATGTTGCACTTATTTACTGAGGAAAAGGGCCAGAAAGGAAAACATTTGGCATAGTGTCATAGTATGTAGAGCACAGCAATTGACAAACTGATGATAAAGACTAGATATGTTCCCCATATTAATATACCCTGACCTAACATGGGTAGTAAATGTGTTAGAAAGGTTTTTTGGAGAAACACTGTAAGATCAAAACCAGAGAAATCAAAAGCAACTGACTCTGAAATTTTGAGCTTGAAAATTCTGTCATGAGGACGGTTGTAATTGTTTGCTATTGATTCCCCTACTCTTTATCTTAAAAATAAAATTGTGTTACAATGGTGCATCTGTGGGAGCTCTGAGTTTATTTACTCAATGCACCAATTGAAATTAAATACTTCAGCACCATACTTATCTTTGAAAGATCTACTCATTGAAACTAAAAACTGACACACTGTGCTCTTTGGGTATGTAGGATTTACTTGACTGAAACCCTGTCCAAATATTTGGAGATCAAACATGATCAAACACTGTTTGGTGACTAAACATGCTGATGTCGTACTGAGTGGCTAAACGGTATCAAACATGTTTAATCACAGTCCAAACGAACAAAATATTTTACAGTGTTTGATCAAATGTTAAATGTTCAATGTTTTAGTCACCAAACAGTGTTACAGTGTTACTTTTACAGAGTTATACTTTCACTGTAAACATGATACAAGTAACCTCCTTTGGGTCCTGCTGTTTGTCAGTGTGTGGGTTTATCTGCTTGTACATATATGTGTTGTAGGAGGTGAGGTGGCCTCATGTTTTATTAGTGCATGCGACTCTGGATTGAGCAGTCCAGATTCAAGCTGTGGCCGGGGGATTTGTGTTGTGTTAACTTCTTGGGCAATGCACTTTATTCTCTCAGTGCCTCTCTCGACTCAGGTGTATAAAAGGGTATCAGCAAATTTAATGCTGGGGGTAACCCTGCCATGGACTGACATCCCATCCAGAAGGGAGTAGAAATACTCCCAGTTGCTTCCTGTTACGAAAACCAGGATAAGCTCTGGCCTGATTGTCCACTTGGCTCATTTGCATACGTTACCTTTACAAATACATATAAGAAAAACAAAAATATACTTAACATTGATTCATCCTCTGCACAATATTGATACCGTACCTTTCAGTTTAATTAGAGGTGTAAGATCCCTCAGTTTGTTGTCCTTTCCATACAGTGAACATGGTATCTCAGGTATCTTGGACGGTGTCTTGCAAGCCTCATTTGTGACAAACTCAAAGTTTGCCACACAAAGACTGCCTGCCACAGAGACATCCACAAACTGAGGTGATCCCTAAAGTTGATCAATAACCATAATGAGAGAAAACTTAGATGAAGTGCTCTCAAAAATCACATGAAGAGTGAAGATCACATGAGCTTTGTCAAACAAACATGTATCTGAGATAGCCAAATATGGTTGATAATTACTTATTTAATGCATTTTTAAGGCTTTTAAATCAGTTCACACATGCAAACCTTAGATTCACTAACCACGATGCAACTCAATCAATCAATCAATCAATCAATCAATCAATCATTTTATCTAAAACCTCAGTTAACAGAGTTATAAGGCCTTAGGTCTGTCACTCTCATTTCAAGTTAATCCAATATTGTTAACTCACCCCCATTATCCTTTAGTATCTTAGTGTCCAATTAACACATAATGTTGTATAGTTTTTAAAAGCATCTCAGTTACAAATACCACAGTTTGTCTGAGCAAATCATGTCCAAGGAAAACAATAGGTGAAAGAATTTACAGTACTGTGAACTGGCCATGTTTTGCATTGGGACAATGGCAGAATTCTTATACTTAGTTACCTGAAATTAGATACATGTACCTGTACCATTCTTGTGACAACTTGGTACACAAGCATCAACTTTATGTTATGGTTTATATGCTCCCACAAAGTAACAACTCCAAAGAGGTAATGACCCCCGAGAGTAGCAAGCCCTAAAGGCCGCTAATTCTGAAGGTAACCAGGCTCATTACTTTTAGAGTTTTATGATGGTTTATGAAAACATACTTTTAATTCAAAATCAACCTAGCACTACATGGTTGGCTGATTTTCAAATCACTTTCCTGACTACACCCTCAATCAGATCTATGCCAAAATTCTTGATTCCAATTAGTAATCTGAGCATCTACTTACCTGGAAAATGGCATGGGATAATGTTACACCAGTCAATTACAATTTTTTCGCAATTTCACATTTGGTTAGCTGTACAGGTAACTGGTCACCTATGCCATTGAGGTTGTTCACTATGAGTGTGCTTGTATGATTTTGAAATTACTTGGCATGGCCTGCTACTCCCTCCATAGATCACCATACTCAATGCACTCCAAATACTATTGCTAATCAACAGTGCAATCACAGTTTTGTAATTAACATTTTGATGTCAGTTTTTCATGTTTCTGTCCTGTAATTGGTGATCATGAATTTTGTTAAAACATTTTCAACATGGCTGTGGAGCCACGAGGCGATAGCTGAGCGGATCCACGGACTACTTTGATAATGTCATGACAAAATTTGTTGTCAATAACAGGACAGATGCATAAAAAACTCACATCAATTTGTTATTTGCGATAACATCTTTGTATAAATTCATGTGTCTGTCCGCTTATTGAAAATGAAAATTAGCAAATGAGTGCGCAATAATTTCTGCAGTTATTGTAGAAAAGAAAATTGATGTTTACCAAAAACTTTCCACATCTCATGAAGATGTTGGTTACCCATTTAGTTTTGGGTCCCATGTCACAATCGTCTTCAGCACCTGTATACTGCACAGTGAAGCCTGTCCTAATTGTACTGTTTAAAACTTTAGGACCTACAGAACCCATATTCTTCGGATTCTTATCGTCAGTTGAAGTTGAACAAACAGATGAGTCCTTGTTTGCGTTGCAACCATGATGGTGCACTCTACCACAAATATTGATGTAGTATGTCTTCTGTAGCTTGTCTACGACAATCTTCCAAGTCCTGAAACAGTTCAGATTTAGAAAGACTTACAAGTCATCTATACGCAGTTACGGTATACGGAAGTTTCGAAACTCTCTCTTCCATGTTTAGAGACTTTTGAACACAATACTTGGATTGCTTTTCTTACCAGTCTGTTATGGAGTATGTTTTTGCTTTTCCTACAGGCAGATTACATTTTGCTGGAAGATGTCCGTAAGCGTAAGGCCCACAGAGAAACAACAAGCCAGTAAACAGTAGAAAGCCATTCTGTTTGGCCGCCATCTTTGACTAGTCATGCGTAGAAGGTTGAAGCTACGTCACAGGCGGAAAAATCTTCATGTGACCGTCACGGGAGTTGTTGGAAGAACAAACATTGTTTTAATTTCATGCATTTTAATATTCATTTATTTATTGTTATAACACGTGTTCCAACTAGGATTGTGAAAGTTATGGATGCTGATCCTGGATCATGTAGACGATCAACCCCATTGAGACCCGTTGAACTGCGTGGAATGCATTGAGAAAAAAAAAATTCATGGTCTGTCGTCGATATTTTAGGATAAATGCACGACCCTCTGTGACCCACTATGAGAAATAAAACGACTCACTTTGAGAAATACGACCCACGATGAGAAACAAAACAACCATTGCCACCCGAACTATAGGATGGCATTTTGAGAGGGTTGGGCGGGGGTAGGTGGGGAATGAAAGTAGGTAGGGGTTGGGGATTTCTTTTTAACTGTTTTTTGAAAGACATTTCTTAGCAGTGACATAGTAGCCTTTTGTCCTCCTCTAATGTGGACCATTGCGTAACCTTACAACTGAACTTTGCAAAGTGCTCTACATTAGCTTGGCCATGGATAATAAACACACGCTTCTAAGCTAATTTGTTGATTCATATATATATATATAAAGTGTAAAATTTGATTTTCGTAGAACAGTGCTCAATACATCAGAGTAGAGCGAAGTATACAATGTGGGAGGAAAAACACAAATAAACTTGTAGTAGGGATGAACTTGTAGTTTATTTGTGTTTTTCCTCCCACATTGTATATATATATATCATCACTGCAACTGATGAAGGTCTTTGACCGAAACGTTTATTTTTATTAAATTTTTAAACTTTTTTTTTAGATTTCTTAGATTTTTTATTGTATATATATTTTTTTTTCGCTCGAAGTTGTCCGTCCTCGTTTTCCACAATTGCCTACAAATTTCATTACTCGAGGTTTGGACTACGAATCCTTTTGGATCCTTCTGGCGCGTGGCATCCCTGTTGGCTCGAAGCATCTTAACTTTATATATATATATATATATATATATATATATATATATATATATATCTGCCGCGCCAGCACGCGTAACTTATGATGCGTAATGGGTGACGCGCGGGCAGCAATTGATCGATCAAATAAGCTGGATGTAAGAACTATGAAAGATCTCACGTTCTACTCACATGGGTTCTACAGTTGAACTCGAAACTTACATTTTAGTAACAAGAAATGCAAAAACAGGGCTAACAAACGGAACGGATAAGAAAATCTTGGCCTAAAGCTCTTGGGCAAAAGCTTCTAGAAATTAAATCGCTTGAGCTCTGCAAATTTTTGTCATGTCTTGTTTTGTTAAAACGTGAACTTGGACGAACGATTCCTGATTCACCCACTGAACAACTGAACTGAAGGTAAGTCACTGAATTTCCATTCATCTATGGGAGCTTTTAGAGGATCACGAAATACAGCTGTTGGAAAGACAACTTTTCGCGGCTGCAAGTTTACAATTTTGAGGCCAAACCATGAGTACTCCATTTTCGCAGAACAATCGAAAGAAGCCTAGACTAGTTGACAAAGTTAAGGGACCTATGAAGATCCACCTTTGCACTGCTCTGATTTAAATGAGGGGATAGAGGTCGATTTTGGTGGCGCAGCATTCTCATAGGAAAATTGCATTAATATTCATAATATTTATCAGAAAACTAGATGACATGAAATAAAAATAACAAAGAAGTAAAAACAAACTGAGCGATAAAAAAAAAAAATTAAAATTCAATAAAACTAAAGAGAAAACAAAATAAAAATAAATTGAAAGTAAAATGGAAACAAAATAAAAATAAACTGAAAGCAAACTGAGAAACAAAATAAAAATGACATTGGAAATCAAATCAAAGCAATTGATTTTCAAGATAATTTGGTTAAATTGGTGAATTGGCCACCGTAAAGAGATTCCAAAGCTGACGTTTCGAGCGTTAGCCCTTCGTCGGAGCGAATCGAGGAGTTGTGGCCAGTGTGTGTGGTTTAAATACAGAAAGATGGGGCTATGCTATTGGTGGGTGCATGGTAACGTGGAAAACAACAGAATAAATTAGTTGAATGAAAAGCGTTCGTTGATACCGTGAGGATTAAGAGTGCCGATTTGAAAAATAAATTTTTGTTCTAGAGTTTTGCGGCTTTCCGTGCTTCCTTGATGTAGGGAAAAGTCGCAGACTGCCATATGTTGCTTAGAATGATTGGGCAGATTAAAGTGTCTCGCGACCGGTTTAGATGCGTTTTTGTCGTCTTTCTCTACGTCACGAAGGTGTTCTCGGAATCGGTCGCCTAGTCGGCACTCTTAATCCTCACGGTATCAACGAACGCTTTTCATCAATTAATTTATTCTATTGTTTTTCACGTTACCATGCACCAACCAATAGCGTGCGCTCCATCTTTCTGTATATAAACCACACACAACCCACAATTCCTCGATTCGCTCCGACGAAGGGCTAACGCTCGAAACGTCAGCTTTCGAATCTTTTTACGGTGGGCAATTCACATTATCAACCCAATTGATATATATTGTTATACTCCCCATCGACACAGCACCACAGTTTCTATAGAAACTTACCCCCTCTATTCAATCGATTTTCAGTTTTGCTTTGAGTTTGCCATGAGAACGATGGGCCATCAAAACACAACATTTGAATGTCAACCAGCATGCACACAGGGCGCCAGAACAAAATTAGGCTTGCGTTCTCCCTCGTTCGAAGGCAATTAAATTGGTTTACATTGTCTGTGTCATCGTAGACATTCATAGCACCATAGTTTTTGCTGGCAAACTCGAATGCTTATTAGAAATCCCATATCCAGAGAAACGGAACCAATTCATTAAAACAACTCGCGTTTTGAAGGTCAAAGTTGATTAAAAGAACTCGAGTAAATCTCGAGACATTTCGGTCTCATTGAGATAGTTAATTATATTATTTCCCTATACATTTCACCGCCACTTTACAACCAGTTCGTCATAAAATTGCAACTCAAGAAGCTCAGTAACCAGCTCTTAATTTGTTTCCACTTCCCCCGAAAAAGGCGACAAAAAAGCTTCTCATTTTAAGAACCGCTGTACGTCTACCAATTTCTAACTTCAAATTCTAATTTTAAAACAACATCAAATCTTCAAAATTTCCTATTTCCATAAATTGTACCAATCCTTTGAGAAAAACTATTTATCCCCAAATATACTTAAAAATCACCAAAAAATTTACAAAACGTAGCTATGTGAAATGAGCAGAGAGATTTTTCACTGCTTGAAATGTGAACGAGATATTTGCATTCAAACCATAAGACCCAGCAAAAATATGGCCTTCATGTTAACCCCCGCCTTTAAAAAAAAAAGATAAAAAAACAACAACAACAACAACAAAATGGTACGGTAACTCCTCGCATCGTGAGCTTGGGGGCCTGTGCCGACCTTCAGGAATTGAGAGACTCGGTTCAAGTGTAATCTCTGTAATGGTGGCTACCATGTGATTTGTAGTCGACTCGTTGTCGCTGGTCTGTTGCTGGTTTATAAAGGTAAGAGAGATTATAAAAATGCTTTCTTCATGCCAAACTAATCTAAATCTAATCTAAATGATTCTGGAATTCTGAGAAGAGAGTTGAAAATACGTCATGCAACGGAGTATTTTTGACGAAATTTGAGGTATTTGGATAGCCGATGAAACACTGCAGTCTGGAGTGTTTTATGTATCTTCTCAATCAAAACAAAAACTAAGGAGTAAACGGAGAGGTAAAATCGTCAAGATCTATGCTAATTAAGACTGGGTATCCAAACCTCCTTCACGGTTGCGATTTTCTTTGTTTTACCTTGATGAATTATTAATAAGTTTGAGAATAATATTTGCCACTGGGTTAGAATTCATCTTTGCAGCTGGCTTTGTAGTTCAGGGTTAGCCACACAGTGTTCAATTCATTATCGTAGTCACTAGACTGTACAGAGTTGTAAATATTTCCATACCAGGTTGCACTGGCAGGTTTATTCAAAATTATTTTGCCACCAGATTCAAAGTGTCAATGTTATTTGGTTGCTGGGTTCAAAAATTGAGGCTAAAAATACCTTTGATGTTTACGTTTTTGTATTATGCAAATGAGGAAAGTGATCATGTCATGAGCAGTTCCACTAATACAATACAACACTGAATCAAGAATATCTCTAGAAATATTGGAGCAGTGTAGAAGCGGAGAAACACCATTGACACAATGAGTGTCATTTTGTTTCTTTTGTGATGTACAATTCTGATGACAAGTTAAAAGAACACTGCTCTAATATTTCTAGAGATATTTGTTATTCAGTGTTGTACTCTTTTGGTGGAACTACTTATGACATCATCACTTTCCTCATTCGCATAATACAAAAACGAAAATTCTCTAAAACGAAAGAAGGCATTTCAAAACGGAAAACACCATTCTTCTTTATTTTGGAAAGCCTAGTTCAAATAAGCAACAATTACTTTTACTTCATATGCACTCCAATAAAAACTATTTAATTCAATTGAATTCTCTCTACCTAACGTGAACCTTGCTATACTGTACCAGGGTAAAAAGAATGTGTGAGAACGAGTAGACTTGTTGGGTTCGCAAGCTTATCGTTTGTCAAACATTTGCATTTATTTCATGATTAATAATTAGATCCTTTAATATCTTATACATGACTGGGGTTTTAAGTGTGTTACGATGCAGCTTCATCTCAAACCTCTAGTATCACGAACCAATAATATTGTATCTAGGTTTTAACATAAAATTAAATTTTATTTTAATTGCAGACAATTGCAAGTGTTGTGGCCAGTTCTTTAACCATTTATCACCTTACAAAGAATGTGAACATTAACTCACACAAGAATGGTGGCATATACATGCAAGTATTGTAACAAGTGCTTTAGCCACTTATCAAACTTCATCAAACATGAACGAACTTACACAGGAGTGAAGCCATATGTATGCAAGTATTGTAATAAGTGCTTTAGCCAGTTGTCAAGTTTGAAGCTACATGAACGAACTCATACAGGAGTGAAGCCATACACATGCAAGAATTGTGATAAATGCTTTGGCAACTTATCAAATTGCAAGAAACATGAGCTAACTCATACAGGAGTGAAGCCGTATACCTGCAATTATTGTGATAAGTGCTTTAATGCAAAATCAAATTGCAAGCAACATGAACGAACTCACACAGGAAAGAAACCCTATACCTGCAAGCATTGTAGAAAGTGCTTTAGCCATTCATCAGCTTGCAAGAAACATGAACGAATTCATACAGGAGTTACACCATATACATGCAAGCATTGTGAAGTGTGCTTTAAACAATCATCAGGTTGGAAGCGACATGAACGAACTCATGCACGAGTGAAGTCTTATACGTGTAAGCATTGTAATATGCACTTTAGCGACTTATCAAACTGCAAGCGACATGAACGAACTCATACAGGAGTGAAGCCGTATACATGTAAGTATTGTAAAATGTGCTTTGGCCAGTCATCAGATTGCAAGAAACACGAACGAACTCACACAGGAGAGAAGCCGTATACATGCAAGTATTGTGAAAAGTGTTTTAGCCAGTCAACAGATTGCAAGAAACATGAACGAACTCACACAGGAGAGAAGCCGTTTACATGCAAGTATTGTAAAAAGTGCTTTAGCCAGTCATCGCATTGCAAACAACATGAACGAACTCACGAAGAGTTTAGCCTTGGAAGCATTGTAAAAAGTGTTTATTTTGACCTCGCGGCAAAATGCTTGCCGCGTAACCTTAGCCAGTCATAAGGTTACAAGCAACATGAACGAACCAAAGGACTAAATGTGGCCCTTAATTTTCTACCAGTCATTTTAGTTTTTATTTTGACCTCGCGGCAAAATGCTTGTTGTACAATCCTTGAAGGGTTTTGATTAAGCCTTCTAAAATTATAATACTCAAATGTATGTATGCCAGGAATAAAGCTGCTTGCAACTTTTTATATAGCCAATTGGAGAAAGAAATATTATTGTATTGATTCTTTACCAACAATGCGTGGAAACATTTCAATTAATTACTTGTTGGTCTAAAGTCAATCATCAGAGAAACTGTCTGCGAAATTTTAGATCCATAGCTCTTAACATTCAAGGTACAGAAATGATTTATTTAATTACAGAACATGTATACGATAGGAACACTATTCAGGGAATGTATGAGAGCATGCTGCATTCAATTGCCAATTCTTTTCTATCGATGTTCTCACGCCCTCGTCTCCTCAACTCGTGTAACATGTCTCTTTAGCGCCCGAAAAGATGTCTGGTCAGCCTGACTATCGTTGGTCATGACTGCAAGTTTTCCAGTTTGCAGGTAGCTTTTTAGAAAGATTTTAAAAAGAATAGACCCTGTTGGAAAAAGGGGTCGCACCGCTCAATCTGTTTGAAACCGCAAATCGATCAGGCATGAAACATAACGCTGGGTAGGACTGACATTTTACATTGAAGTCCCGCCTTACGGTCACCTCGTTTTTACGGTCACCTCGCTTTTTTACGGTCACTTTCTGCTGTCCCGGAGAAACGCCCATACATTTTCTTATAAGAAAACCCCGTTAATGCGGCCAACAAGGTAATGTGGCCACCCCGTAAGGCGTTACTGCGACCACCCCGTTAGTACGGCCAACGGCCACATTCTGAAATCCCATACGGCCATTGAAACCAGCTATGTTCATCTTTCCGTTGTTAATATATATCGACACACATACTATCCCAGCCCAAATAATGCATGTAGATCCTCTTGAAGTAAATAAAAGAATACAAAGTCTTTTGGACCTTTTCGTTTGAATTTTCCCTAGTGTAAGCTATCTCTTTGAAAGTTTAGTAAGGTAAAAAACCGTGAGCAAATTGTGCTGATTATACCGTCAAAATGCAAAGAAACCTTACAGAAACGTATCTGATTGAAATAAATTACACTGGTTTATAACATACTCTGCCCCGGACAATTTTCATGGAGGAGACGTCTCACAGTTGAAAGGTCATAAATTTTTCCCCTTAACACATTACATGGCAATATTTTTACAAACGTTTCCCGACATTGTACCAAATCTTAAAAATACGCTTGCTCAAGCCCTTAGATTTCATCAGTTTCTTTGCACTTTCCTAAATTTAATGGCTTGGTTTAAGGCGGATTGGCTGTGCTAGACTGTTTGGTAAGCCGAGACAACAACGAACTTCGAACGACAGTGTACAGGAAACCCACGCATACCGACAGAATTCTTGACGAATCATCCTAGAACCCGACATCACACAAAGCCACTACCATCAAGACTCAATGATACGAGCGCGACTGCTTATGTGACGAACAACTATAACGCTGACTTAATTAGACGAAACATTTACCGACCTACCGTGTACTGAAGCTGACGCAACGAACAGAAACCCGATACCTGTTACTACAATAACTAAACCTAACATGAAGGGCTTTCCTTCTTCTACAACATCCGTGTAGCACAAAAGCCTACGACTACGTTACGACACTTACAGTAATAGGCCCTTTGCACGATCCGGTCACGTGGTACAAAATCACACTCGCTGGGAAGCAAGTTGCACAGTGGGACTTCCAAACCAAAGGCAGGTCAAGGTGGACAGGTACGAGTTGCTTTGTTTTGAAGTCCCACTGTGCAACTTGCGTCCCAGCACGTGTGATTTTGTACCATGTGACCGGATCGTGCAAAGGGCCTATTTCTCACCAACGTTAAAGACAGGGACGAACCCAACAAACAGGCAGGGAGCAGTTTACAAGATCAAATGCTCCGACTGCTAGGCATTGGTGAGTCTAGCAAAAACCTTAACACGAGACTGACTGAACACAAACGTACAACGACTGACTCTGGAAAGCTGGTACACTAACTTAGAACAAACGCCAATAACAGATGTCAACAACTATCGGCACCAGGGGTGGATCCAGAATTTTTCTTAGGAGGGGTGCACCATTAATAAATGGAGTAACTGACTGGTAAGGGAAACAAATTTTAACAACGAATACGAAGAAGAGTGCTTCATCTAAAGGGGGGGGGAGGGGTGCGCACCTCTCTGCACATAGATCCCTATAGGTCCGCCCTTGCTTAGAATCGACTGTACATCCACAACGTAAATGAAACCTTCAAACGGACCTCTAAACAGACCGATTTAACTTGACTAACAATAGACGGACCTCAAACAAACCGATTTGACTAATAATAGAAACTGACCAATGACTGCTGACAAATTTTACACGAGTCTTACAGCCGACACTATCATGACTAAGCTGACCAATCACTTTCAACGGACCAGACTTATAACATCATCTACTGACAAACACTATTCACTTGACTCTGAAGATGACTTCCGCTCAGGTTGTCGAAACATCAGTCACCAACAACAGTTCTTTTCAGAACTACCCTCACCCGGTAGATTACAGGCGAACTACTGATACTCTTGGGTTCAAATCATTTACAAAAGTGACCTGTAGTACTTACATTATTGCCATTTCGTTTCAGATCAAAGCCAGGTCACACGAAACACTACGCACAAAATACTCCCGGGGGAACTCTCATATAAAAATGACGGGGGTGCTCATCGTACATAGGGCTAAAAAACGCGGTTTTGGTACTTTTTAGGGTGTTTAGCTTCAAAAGGTCTACAGCGGGAGCCCATTTGCGGTACCTTTTAGGGCATTGGGCCGAAAAAATACGAAAGGAGATAACATGTGGTGGTATGTAAGAATTGGTACCTCTTAGGGGAGAAAAATTTGAAGCTACGCCTACAAAACGGGGTCTTCATACCTCTTAGGGGTTCTTTTCAAAATTTCCGACTAGCACCCCCGTCTTTCTTATATCGGAGTCCCCCCCCCCCCCCCCCAGGCAAAATACCCCTCAAATTATCTAGTTCAGTATACAAATTATTGGCCACTTTGTACTTGGGTTGTACAAGAGACGAAAATTCTCATAGGGAATTACCGGAATATTTTTCTCCAAAATGACTTTCCATAAAACGCAGTTAAAAATTTTAAGAAAAAATTCACATACACTGTACTCTAGGAAATTTCAATTAAGCTTACTAAATTTCTTTAAATGTTTTGGTCTAAGAGAACCCCTCACCCCTCAAGAAATTCCAATCCCTTCTGTGTGTGTGTGTGTGGGGGGGGGGGGGGAGGTGGGGGGGGGGGAGTATGTATATTTTCTGGAACTGCACAATGGAGAATACAAAATGTCCACACTCTCACATCACAATACTCACTTTAATGAAACAATTGATATTTTACAAAATGGACCTTACAATAAATGCAAAAACAAAAACAAAAACAGATTGAAGGCTGTACATTGTTGATGTCAAACTCTGCAAGTAACCTTCAGCTACTCTCCCTGCAAGTCAGAAAAAAGATACATTACTACGTACACCTTAAATGGGAACACTTTTTCTCTCATATCTTACTTAAGTAACACATCTTACTTATGAACTTACAATAATCTGCAATTGGCATTTTCTGAGGTTACTGCTGGCAGTCTACTTTGATGATGATGATGATAATAATAATAATAATAATAATAATAACAATAATAATAATAATAATAATAATAATAATAATAATAACATTTCTAAAGCGCCCTTTCCCAAGGGTCCAAAGGTGCTATTTACAAGGTTAAAAATTCACATTACGAAAAGAAGTAAGAAGCTAGAAGATAAATTAAAATAAATAACTACAATAAAATTTTCAATTTAAAAAGGCACCCTTAAAAAAACTGTTTTCAGCTCTCTTTTAAATATGTCCAGCGATTCTGCATCCCTAACATGTTGTGGAAGACTGTTCCAAAGCAACGGCGCAGCAACAGAGAAAGCACAGCGGCCATAACTATTTAGTTTGAAACCAGGCACAGCGAGTAAATTTTTTTCTGCAGATCTTAGATAACGTCCCAGAATGTAGCTGTCAAGGAGATCCTCACTTTGATGTGTTGCAGTGACTGCAAAAATTACAAACCTGAAAGCCTAGGATTGCGTCTCTGAACATAACTTTGGTGGTGAGATTTGATGGTATTTTGCCAACAGAAAAGAAGAAAGGAAGCTAATATGGATCGGTCTGTATCGTACTACACAGAATGATTCTAATCTACGCATTCATAGCATTCCTTACCGGGGTATTATCCTCAGCTTGTGGTTCATAGGACTGTAACTGAAAGAAGGAAATGAAATAACACAAATAAAAATTAATCACACTTCAGTCATGAAAATCCTAAGTGTCTTCTCGCATTTGCTGTAGTTCTTTCAGAAAGAAATTTGTCCTGGTTAATCAAAACATCTTTTTTAAAGCCATCTAGTTTGCAGTTCTTGAAAAGCTCCAAAATGTTCCAATCCTGTACTTACTCAAGACTGTCAGACAAGAATTAGATTCTTACAGTATAAAGGTGGACCTTCGAAATAACATAAGCATATATTAACTGCCATTACGACGATTGATTTTTTGATTACATAATGACAGCTTATTGCATATTACAAATCACATAGATGTGCATCACAGACACTACAAGAAACCAGCTGTTTTTAATTCTCCAGTGCAACAGAAAGATGGTTTTGCTCCTTTTAAACTGCTATGTGCTAGATCTTAGTACTTGACATTAAAGACTCTTCATCATCATGCCAAAGAATATCAAAACAGTTAAAATATCTGGAGTGGTTTGCAACAAATAAGTGACAAATTCAGTGGCAGTGTCAAAGTTGGCATAAATGTTAAAAAATACAACAAAACTAAAAGATAGGAAGGTAACCCTGGACCTTGTCTGAAAAATAACATTCTTTGCTTTCTAGGAAGATTTTTAATTGTTATGAAAAAAGAGAAAAAATTGCAGACAACACCAGCCCTGTTCCTAAATTTACATGTTCCACAGTCATCAGATGAGCGCACAATATTCCCTTCAAGAGTTGATACCTCCATGCTTTACTAGCAGAGCAGTTGGCTACTCATACAAGCCATTATGAAAGTCAATTTCACTTAAAATCAGGCATTAAATTCTTGGTCTACATTACTTGGTTTGAATCCATCAAATTCTTATCAATCACATACTGTAACAAACTACCAATGATATATTGCTTAGCAATGAATGCATAGTTCCAGGTAAGTGAGGGGCCTCAGGTATAAACCCTACATGGTCAGCTACACGACCTGACAAATTAATAAAAAAATGGTGAAGATTTGGTGGGAACAGTGGGAATTGACCCATTGCAATTCCTTGTTGGCACCCTGCCTTGAATAATGAAAACTTATCTGGAACCCTGTGAATGACATATTTAATTTTATTCTCCTGCAAATAATGTTAATCATCAGGTTATACAAGGACCAGCCCATTTATTAAAAATAAATGCAACTGTAGCAGCTTTTACATCTAAATTAATGTGATTTATGTTCTTGTTAATTTTTTTTGTTTCTATCGTGCCAGGATTACGGTGCAAACATTAAACCACGTGCTGAAGAACAAAATTACTCACAGGTTTACTCAGAAAGTTCAACAATAGGCTCCTGTACAATAACAGGCCCTGGAGTCCTTGCAGATCTACGGCTGTTGGAGCGGCTTTGCATCTAGTTTAAAGCTACTTTTAGTATGCTGTTAATTCCCATATCAGTATTTAAGCTGGCTAAGTTGGTTTGAAACATTATTTTCGTCCCATGTAAATCACCTTGGAGAAAGACAACTTAAACATCAAAGGCTTTTAAGAAGTTTTAAGACCGAGCATGAGAAAACTAACAGTTACTGGTAGAATAAATGAATTGACAAAAAGGTGCAAATTACATTCTGTCAAGTAAGTTTAAATGTGCTTCACATTTACCAGATCAGAAAGACCCAGATCAGACCTTTACATTGAATTGTTTAAGTATATTGGCAGTTTCAATATTTTATGTGTACAGCAGTCCACAGTCAAGAATTATCAAATTGATAGAAACTAGAATCTGTCACGTGGGTATATAACAAACAGACTATAAAAACTCCTTGGTATTAGACCTGCATAATGTTCAGTACTAACTCAATACTTTCATGCCTCATGGCTTCTACTTTTGCCATTTCTTGTATGGATCTACTATTTTATTTGGTCTTATTCAATAATACCCTTTTCTTCATGCGAGGCAAATATCAAATAAAAAAATATAGTGGTCTGATCTAGGTCTTTAAAAAGTGTTTTTTTAAAAAAGAAAAATACATTCAAAGGGGTGGCAAATGGTCTGGGTTTATGCGCCTTCTGGCACAACGAAGAGGAGAGAGAGCATGAAGATGATGATAGTAAGTTTCACTTGGTGACACAAATAAGACTGTCATTTCTTGAACTGCAGGCCTAAGACTTCCTCAGCGTAATGTTTAAAAGAAATTGAGGCTCTTAAGCGGCCTTCACACGGCAAACTTAAGTTGGCAAACTCGTGTTGGCAAACTTCAGAAGGTTGGCCAACTCGTACCTTCAGACGTCAAACTCGCGTCAAATCACAACACATGGTAATTTGCAACATGGCCAACTTAGTGCAGTGGCACTCACGTAGAACAGTGAAACAGAAGAAGAGAAGAAAAGAAACAGAAAGCGGTGGAGAAATAGAAAGGTTTGGACGAAACCCAGTTTGTCTGCTAGCTCCTCCATTTTCTTTTGTTTGTTTTTAGGTATCTTTGTAGACTACAGATGAAATGTCCCACACAGCTGGACAATTGTGAACGTCTTCAATAAATTCAAAAGTGGCCTCATGTTCATCTTGAATTGCGTCCGCTATTTTGTGAAGTGTCATGCAGATAAATCATGTGTATAGAGCCCGTGTTTTGATTGGTTGACAGTCAACAACACATGTTTGCCAATCGTTCACACGTCAGAAACAAGTTTACCAACACAAAAAAGTTGGTGAAAAAGTTGGCGAGAATAGAGACAAGTTCTATTTGTTGCCAACAGTTTGCCAACATGTTTACTGACTGTTTTTGTGCCGTTCACACACACCAACTTGAGTTTGCCAACTTAAATTTGCCGTGTGAAGGCCGCTTTAGACAGTAGCCCTAAACTCCCTCTCCCCATCAAAAAAAAAAAAAAAAAAAAAAAATTGAGATTTTTAGCTACCTGTAACATGACCAAAATGTTTTTAAAGGACCATTCACCACCCCTATAATTTATAAGTTACTGTTTTAGTGCCAGCAAGTGATGAAGTCTGTTGTTATCGAGTGGATGGGACTTACAGGAGTTCCTTGGGCCCACGACAGCTGCTTCTCAACACTTTTGAATGCACTAGCGGTAGATGGTGGCTCAGAAAGTGATATTATCTGTTATAGTTAAATGATGACTGTCACAAACAATGGTTTTGTTTACATGCTAGCTTTTTCACAGAAGGGTTTAATGTTTCTACAGTGTAGAATTATACAATATCACAATCTAAAAACAGACAGTATTAATTTTACATTGTTTAAAGGTCAGTATGTTGTATAATTTAATTCTCAACTGTTTCAGGCGACATTAGTAATGACAAAATAACAAATAGTGGACTATCCAATTGTAAATGATGTGTGTCATCAACAATGTGCAATTGCCCATCAACTATGTACAGTACTTTTAATATGAGAAGTAGCACCTGACAGAACACCCATCAGGTACTCTGCAGTGAATTGCTAGCTATAATAATGTTAGCAGTTTTTTAAAGAAATACTACTAGATGAAATTGTTGTGGGCCAGGGCAGCAGCCTAACCCAAATCTTATTGAAAGCACTGATCTAGAGACCTGGGGTGATAAACATGTTATTCAATGTACACTAAAAGTGATTCAGGGTTTCCAGGTTTCCAATTTGTTTCTCAATATTCTACATAATTTTTATGTACTCTTACTTAATCGTGTTCTAGATGACAATTTTATCATCAGATTCTTCACAAAAGAAAGCCAATAATTTCACAGAATTGCAAACATGTGAACCTACCACTGCTACAAGAAAAAGCCAATTGAATTATGTTGGGTTTGAGCTAGTTTCACAACAGAACTCAAAACAATGAATACATGGATATTTAAGAGTTTGTAGAACTGTCAATGCAATTATTTATTTCACTGTCAACCCCACATCAGCAACCATTTCCACAATTTATTGTTCAACAAATATCAACAAGACAAAAACAGAGGCCATCCATCTATTTTGAATAATACTGGAAATAGATGGATGCTAAGATTCGTAATTCATGTCAATACTGATATGGTACACAGTCTGCTTAGTTTGGTATTAATGCATTTATGGAAGTTTTAAGGGTTTAATTACTATGCAGCTTATATATATATAAAAGAATGTTAAACTGAATTTTAGATAAAATTAAATTAAAAAATCCCAAAAATTCACCTAATTTTACAAACTCTGTGTTATCTTATACCACATAATTTTCAAACTGGTGGATTTTACTGCAGCAACAGTAACACAAAAGTTCTTTGCAATGCCATTGGTTCTCACTGCATTTGTTACCTCACTCAATTGACAAATTCCCTGTACTTACTCTTTGTTTCAATTCACTGTTTTCTGCCGTCAGCTGATCAACTTTCTGTCGTAAGTCTGAGACTTCATTTCTCAAAGACTCAATGTCGGCAGTTTCAGGGGGTCCCCCATGGAGATGTTCTTTCATAAAGCTTGAGCATTATTAAGGTAATAAAAATCTTTGAACAAATTGTTACACATTGATCCAAAAGTGTTAAAATAATGTGTACTTCTGATACAAATTAGATCAATTGGCACTAGTTTTTGCGTAGTCCTCAGAAAGTTTAGCACCAAACTCTCAATTATAGCATTTAAGGGCTCAAGAATCACAAACTTAGTTATCAAGAGCTGATCAACATTTTGTTAATTAGCAGCTTTTGACTGATACCTGACAATCAGTGATAAACTTCTCAACTTGCAAGGTTGAACGGATAACTCTCTACGCGTATACACTTAGTATTTCAATTAAAAAAATTGCTAACCACCAGGAAGAACTCCTGACACGTAAGTAAATTTATATAAGCTTAAAAGTTGAGTCTTAATTAAGGGAAATATTAGCTATTTGAAAGGATACTCTAATGCATTAGCTGGTTTCTCCGGTTCCTCGTACAGATTCACGAGAACTGTAAACACATAACAAAATAGAATTTAGCAACAGGAGCTAAATTCGACTGCCTAAACGACGCAAAAATTACCTTTCGTCAAAGCATCCATAACTCCCGCCTTTTCCAGATACTTTCTGAACTCCTCGCGTTTTGAATCGGCTACCTTCAACGAAAAGAGCTCAAAATTAACACAAGGCTTCAGGTTTACCCAACCACTTGGAAGCATGTAAATTCAATGTCACAAACCCTGTACTGTGATGTCATCTTTCCAGGCCTAAAGATTTATGAAGCCTTCAAAAAGTGATCGAGAAAGTGTTAAGAAAAGTCTGTAGCAACGAAAATTACAGTCAACACTCCACCGAACTGCATTACGGGAGAAATGAGTGCTACTCGTCCCAGGCTCCACTCACCCACCTGCAGCTTCAGTGCATTGCGTGACAATGAGCACCAAAGTATTTCGATACGCACTTTGCTTGAAAAATGAATTCCTTTCACAATCTCTCTCTGGCACAAGACTCACACGTTTTTCAACTAAACCTGTTCTTCCAGTTCTGACCTTGTACACCAAGGTAAGTTATCAAACTTAACTATAAGTTATCAAACAAAGTAAACTGGGGATTTATTAGCTCATGTTAAATTAAAGATAAAATGTAATGCTTTTAAAAATTACAATAACTTTTATAGTGAAGATTACGAGATCGTTCTTGTGTGTAGCTTTAAAGACTGAATATCCAAAGGTTAAAACAGGAACCTGGCCCCAAAATGCTACCAAGTGCTATGACCTGAAATGACCAAATGCCTGGGGCGTGTCATTAAAGGAACCCCCCTTATTGGCAGAAATCTGAACCCTTCCAAATGCAGAGTGAGGCACTTAACAAGAACCTCAAGGAGGAGAGGTTACAAAACTGAAAAATGTAACATGACAGTTAATGAAAAACAATTGACTCATGTTTGAAAAAAAAATCTCTAAGCAATAATAGACAGCAATATAATCAGCTTAGAATGACTCAACTTAGAAGATACACCCATATGCTCAAAGTCGCCATGGTGACTATCAAAACAGGCAAGCCATGAAAACAATCTCCTCTTCTTTGACAAAGCCACAGCGAATGACATAAATTTTATAACAATTCACAGTACAATATAGTGCACAAGTGAATACCATATGAAAGATCATATATTTGAACAGCGGAGAAAGATATGAAGACATGATTGATCATTGCAGTTATGCACATGATATAAGCAGTGGTGAAAATTCAGGCCTGAAGTTTTTTCAGACTTTAATTTCACAACTGCTTAAGTCGTGTGTATAACTGCGATGATCAATGTTGTCATTTTCCAGGAATCCCAATGATTTTTTTGTTCAAATTGTTTTATAGTCAAAGTTCATTCAAATCAGACAGCCAGTAAGTTTGTAAGACTGTTTATTTCAAGATAACCTTACTCTGTCCCTTTTCCACAGCATATTTGTCCACTCTGTGATGAAGCAAAGGCTGTCCTAGAGAACTATAAACACAGGGTATGTAAAGTGTGGTTACTCTGATTTATACATTATGTTGTGATCCTGCAATACACGGAAGCCCCCTCCCCCTCGGGGGCAGGGGGGGGGGGGACTCCCATATAAAAAGGACCCTGGGTTGCTAGTCATACCTTTTAGGGGTTAAAAACGTGTACCTCTTAGATCAGTGTTCAGCCTCAAAAGGTCCACAGAGGAAGCTTTTGCAGTACCTTTAAGCTAAGGGTATTAAGCTGAGAAAAATATGACAGGAGATGTGTTGTTTTGGAATTGGTACCTCTTAGGGGTGAAGAACATTTCAAGCCATGCCCACAAAACAGAATCTTGGTACCTCTTAGGGATTCTCTTCAAAATTTTCGATGAGCAGTGCCGTCCTTTTTATCTGTGAGTCTCCTGAGGTGATAGCCCTTAATGGCATGGGTTCTTTTATATACCGGTAACTGTTATGGCTGGACTCTGGTTTAAGTGTTCCAGTTTCAAGCCCAGGAGACATGGTTGGGACTGGGTTTCTGTCAGAGGGGTGTTCTTAAGCTGGCCTGTATCAGACAGCATAAGAGTTTACTAAACTTTATCAAGGATTTCAACACATCCAGCTGCACCTTGAACTATCTTTAGCTTAGGCCAGACACCTCTTGAAACTCTCAGTATCTCTCTCTGCCAAATTTCCACATTTGTTCAAAATTATGCAATGTTTTCAATAAAAAAAATTGTCATGTTATCATATAAATTGATCTTTAGTTTCAACTTGAGGAGGTGGACATCAAAGCAAAAGGAAATGAAACATGGTTTGACAAGTACAGATATGAAATTCCCGTGTTTTATCTAAATGGATCATTTCTCATGAAACACAGAGTGAACGAAGAATTACTAGACAAGGAACTGAGAAAGTATGAAGAAGAACACAGCTGCAGTTAGTCTCTATATGAAATGGTGTTTATCATAAGATATTGTCATGACAATTCATTGCTAATGCATGAATTTTAAAAACTCAATGCCTGTGTACATTTATTGGGGTGAAAAAAAAATGATAAGAATATTAAGTCTTTGAGTGGTTTACAAAATTAATATATAACTATACTTTAGCTTGTTCCAGGCATTATTTTGATTAGTGCAGGTCTAGTTTTGGTCAACTTCACACTGTCATGGACTGTGTAATCAGGCCATAGTACACATTTTGTTCCTTGTACTATAAAGACACCACAATCCTGCTGGGAAATTCTAGCCACAAGTAATCCTGCTTGGATATTTAAAAACTCAAGAGCCTGTACTTTATTCAAAGCAGGATTTAAAAGTGTCAAGTGCAAAAGTAATTCAGTTTTCCAACAATCATTTCGCTAAGTTGTTTGTTCTTGTTGTTCAACATCTGTAATGCGATCTTGACAATGTCAAACTTCTCAACTTAAATTTGGCAGTGAAATGCAGTTTGAAAATAAGAGAATTACGACTCTTGGTTAACTTTCATGATCCTTTATTAGCATTAATCAGCTTTTGAAGTACTTGACCCTACTGGTCAAAATCTTGGGAGACTTCGGTGATATGTCAGTTTTGCACACCAGAAAAGGGAGAGCTGGGGTGTGTGTAGAGTATGGAGGACACTATCCATCTGCTAATGGAACATTCTGATCCACATTATTTTACTAGAAGACTTGACGTTTGTTATAGTTTCTACTCTTTATTATAATATTATTTCTAACTTACAAATGGTGAAGTCTATTATATACATTTTTCTGGGCCAAAGTTGTGATGCAAAAGCACATTATTTTTAAATAAATTATTATGAATAACTGTACAACTTATAAATAATACAAAACAGTCTTTTTCTAACTCTTCACTGTACATGGATCTCACAATAATCCTTATCAAAGCACAGGGTTGTTAAACATAACCAGGTACTGGCAAAATTAGTACCATTTACTTGTGATAGTCATTCTGCTGGGTTATTTGCTGTTAGAAATAGGTTGGCAAAATCAGGCCCATACTTATTACTAACTTCAGGTTTTTGTGATAACCCAGGCAACACTTTTAAAGTATTGAAAAAATGCAGATGCCTGTGGTTTGACCACCAAAGTGCAACATTGCAAACTTTGTAAATATATGTGAACTTAGATCAAAAAGGTGTATATGTCACAGTACATGTTCATTATGTCATTCCAGAAAATATCCATACCCCTCGCACAGGAGGTTTTTTGGACTAGGTTCTTAATGTCCTTAAAAAAGTTTGGCCTTTTATAACACCACCCTGGGATTTTCCAGTAGTTCTTTTGGATATTTTCTGGAGCCACACATTTCAATTTTGTGATTTCTTTTCCAAAGTGGTCATCAAATTGAAGGAAACCATATTTTAATTAAATAATACTTTACTCTACAGTAGGAAAAAATGGCAAAAAGCTCAAATATAAATTTACCAAGAAGGAGGAAAGACGGCCTAGAAAGATTACAAAGAATTATGAACAAATTGTGTTGTCAACTTTTAAAAATGTTTCTGGTGATTTATTCAGGATGGACAATTCATGACACTGGTTCTTTTATATAACTGTTATGGCTGTGTTCTAAATCCCGACTCTACTAATTTGATAAAACACCTGATAAATAATTATTGTCTAGAAAATAAGACATTTAGAACCTAAGCTAATGTGGTTTTAGTACTCATAGTAAACATTATGCAACATGCACAACTATCATTAAAGAGAATCATCTTGCAACATTTTGATATTTTCTGAATGTTTGGTAATTCCAATGACACCACAGGCCAAGCAAGATCCACTATTTCCAGTTGTGAGGCTCAGTTCGTGTCCTCCTGTCCCAAGATCATCTACTCCTGCACAAACCTGTGAAGCAAACATCCTTACTGAAGCTTACTTTTTACTACAAACAAACACACAAACAAACAAGTTTTCCAGACAACTGTCTTTAACAATTTTGATTGTGTGAATGAACAGCAAACTACCCTAAACAACTTCTCTTCACAAGGTTTCATTTGCTTATGAAAAACTTAATAAGACAATTTTTTTGACAAATTCTCCTTAAAGCCACAATACTCTTGTGTGCAGTGGAATTATTTTAAATTTTAAATCCAAGTTCTTTATTCTTTCATCAATAACTTTTTTGGGTCATGCAAATGAGCATGTTTTACCATTTGACAAGTTCTATCTTGAGAACAATCTCCTTGCAGTAGGATATAGTTGTCAAGGAACAACTTGCCAAATCTTCTTAATGAGCCTCCTAATGTATATGTGAAGACCTACTTGTGTATAACTTCATACAGACCGAGATTAACTTCTTTCAAGTAAGGCTGGTTTGGTCCAGTTTGATTTTAATAATAAGCAATCCCAAGGCCCTGTTGGGGTGAAATTCTGAAATGCCAGGACACTGAAACAATGTGGGGTCTGATAAAGTGGCAGCCAGTATGACAAATGAATGTAACAAACTTATGAAATTGCAACATGGAAAGGTTTGAAATTCAGACAAGGATTGGATATGCTTAACCCCGCTTACAGGACCTCAGCCATGCATCACTCTGTACAACTGGACATTACAAACGTCATCTGTGTAAAAATCACTTCAGTCTATTACAGTATTGTACAATTACTTGTAACCCACTAGTCAATGAATGATGAACAAGAGCATTCTGGAGGGCGGCATAAGGTTTTATGGTGATGCTTTTTGGTGTGGTTTTGCAGAATTTTTTTTTAACTTGCAGTATTGCAGTTTTATAAGACTAAGCGGTTTGCAGTTTCGTAATGTATTGCTGATTTAGTTGAATTGTGACCAACTGCAAAAAAATGGGTGTTTCTGAGCTTGTGTTTGGGATATTTGAGCCTGAAAACTAGCATCTTGATAAATTTTCACAAGTATGAAGTATGAAGTATTGATGACAGCATTTAGCACACTTGTAACTATGGTTTTGGTATTTTGGTAAATTTTGATGCAGTATTGCAGATTTTTTTGGACATTTTTCTACCCACTTTTGCAGTTTTTGGACCCCCCTTACACGACCCTCATTCTAATATTTGGTTCCCAGATCATGAGCAGTCAACTTTGCAGTACAGACTGCTTAACAATAAATTTCAAGAGGAAAATACTGACCTCTAATGTGCGACCTATTACTGAGTGTTCCCCTGTTAGTGAAACAATGTTATCAGTAATGTTCACTTCTGCCTGGCCTTGACTGTCAGCTTCAATGTTCCCAAGGTCTCCTGCATGTCTATTATAAAAAAACAAAATGAATTTAAATAAATAACTTACTTACCCATGACAGTTAGTGTAAAATGAATTATAAATAGATTCGAACCCCTATTAAGCGGCCACCTATTAAATGGCCACCCCTATCAGGCAGCCAGCCCCTTTGCGGCCACTATCCATTTCCCCAAGGGTGGCCGTTTAATAGGGGTTGAAATGTACAGTCAAACTTCTGGTTGCGACCACCTCTCATAAGCAGCCACCTCTCCCCAGTAACCAGTTTTCCAAAATACCAAAAGTTTCCAAGTAAAATAACTACATTTTGAGCCTCTTGTAGGCAACCACCTCTCGTAAGCGACCACGGCCACTTTTAGAGCTAAAAGTTTGAAATTCTCCTTTGTTTTTTGTAATAACCTCCCGTAAGCGACCACTTGACAGATAATAGAGCGGAAATTGGACAATAAGGTGTGGTTGTAACCTTATCGCATTCCTGGATAGTACAAGAGATGGAAATTTCTCAATAGGAAATACTGGATTTTTTCTCAAAATTCACTTTTCACCAGAAAAAAAGCATTAAAAACATGGGGTAAGTCTCTGCAGTTACCATGTATGGGACAAAATTTTGAGGCAACATGGTCTAAGCTCTCATAAGTGACCACCTCACGTAAGCGACCATCTAGGCTTGACATTTTGGGTGGTCACTTGCGGGAGGTTTGACTGTAACTGCACAAAAATTGTTTTTATTCAACATAAATTATGAAAAAAATAATGAAATAATTGTAAAAAAATTTTAATATAAATTGATAATTTTTGTAAAATGTAAATAATAAGTTTCCTGATTGAATTAGAATTTGGAGTGTTGAGTTTTGAGGAAATTGTAAAACCAGAAACCCTCCGAGCAAGGATGAGAGCCAAAACAGCTCAACCTACAAATGACTGACTAGGTCCAGGATTTGAATCTGGGCCACATTTTGAGGAGCTATGCCATGGTTTTGTATCTTGAAAAGTTTAGCCAAAATTTTTCAAGTTTTTCCATTGTAATTCATGTCAATCTTCTCCACCCTTAACCATCCTTGTTCCCTTATGGTTTAATATTATCTTGTTGGTGATTTTCTATCAACAGTAAAGTAATATTTTCAGGTTTCCTTCAGTCTAAAGATAATATTTTACATGCCCAAAATAACTGAAAATGCTATGACTGAACTTCCCTTAAGAGTGCTGAGGGCTCTATTACCACAGTACCATTCCTGCATTCTTTCCACTAATAACTGAATGTATACTTATAAGTTAATTTAAGGCTGCTGTCACCAAGTAAATTGTATATACATGTCCTACTTTTTTCCTTACCTGTCTTCATCTTCTGGTCCTCCATGGCTTTTGTTCAGTGGATTAAAGTGAGCCCCAGCACTATTACAACCTAGTAGATAAAAAAAAAAATAATAATAATAATAATTTTATGCTGCCCCACGAACAACATACTACTACTACCAACAACTTACAACACCAGCGACAACAACAACAAAGTACCCTGAGAAACTAAGATTATCGAAAATGTGCGACAAAAATACCATCAAAGATCACAGAGAAACATATTAACAACCTTGTGATATATCCCCAAATTCTAGAATATGAATGCCATGATGCCCTTCTGTCAGTCCTTGTAACACTCCTGTGATTACACACGGCGCACCAGGATACTAGAAATAAAATTTACTTATCAGTCATTCCTAGCCATATTTAAAAGGATCTAAACAAAGGATTCTTCAATAGACCATCCCAGTTTCTAGTGCCATCTTTGTTGGGAGGGACAAACACAATTAATGTAAGGGAACTGTTAGATGTTCGATATCCTAACAATTCAAGGATGATTAACATTCCCACATTTTTATGACTTAAAAGTTAAAGATACCCAGGAAAAGATTTTAAAAATTAACTTTGAAGGACAAAGCTGTGTCTAAGAAGCTGAGGAATCACATATTCAAAATTTCATTGCAAAGGAAGACTTCATTTTACAGACAAATGCAGGGTGCAAAGAAAAAGGGTAAGGGGTCCGACATTTGAGTGTACAATTTAACAAAACTTTGTAGAGTGTCCCCCAGGACAAAGGTCCAGGGTA
Source organism: Orbicella faveolata (assembly GCF_042242905.1). Taxonomy (NCBI): domain Eukaryota; kingdom Metazoa; phylum Cnidaria; class Anthozoa; order Scleractinia; family Merulinidae; genus Orbicella; species Orbicella faveolata. Next base: position 31,797,904 of record NW_028301539.1, on the reverse strand, counting down.
TGAAAACTTCAAAAACACGGAAACCGTAACACTGTGGCTTAATTTTCTTGGGATGCTAGTTCAGTAAATTCCTTTATCTCAAGACATCATTTGGTATTCAAATTTTCTGTGATTTCTCTGACATACAATTCTCCACTATTCAAGTTTGCTATGTCCCCCCCCCCCCCCCCCCCCCGCCACCCAAGCAAGAAACCATCAAAGGGCCTTAAGGCTGCTGTACACTAGCTGATTTTTTGTCATAGACCTGCAGATTCTTTGTCGGAGTCAAATCGGGTTAAAATTCGTCGGGCCATCAGTGTGCCGCACACTAGCCAATTTTTTGTTGCGACTAACCACGTTGACGCTTGGGACCGAGTCATCCAAAATCAAGATGGTGCCTATTCCACTCACATGACTCTTATGACATTTCCTAATTGGTTGAGGCACACACTAGCGGACAAGGCCCGACAAGATGTTTTGAGATCTAGCACTGTCAGATATTGCCCGACAAGCCCCGAACTTGTCACAGACTTGTCTGAATAGACCACACACTAGCCAACAAATGAAGATTTTTTGTCGGCCGACAAAAAATCAGCTAGTGTGCGGGGGCCTTTAATTGCAGCGTCAGCAAGAGTCAGGACTTCACTAGGGCAACCTGTTTTATTGCCAAGTCACAGAGAATGTGATAGCACAGTCACTTAAATTATTAATTTCAAGAGGTTTTGTTTTAATTTTTTCTCTCTATACAAAAGTTTTCTCCAAAAAAATAAAACCTAAGGATATTTTAGTTAAAATATCCAATTTCGTTCTGTATGCTCAAGTGTTTATTGTTCAGTGGGATTTTATGGAGGCACATTTTCCACGCACTTGCATTGACAACTGACCGTTCAAATGTAAACAGAGTTTGATTGTAAATATGAGTTTGACTATTTTAAGCATGTGGAACATAACCGACGGAGACCAATCTCTACCTTAGTTAGGTGACAATTACTGTAATAAAGGATACTGAAATGCCACCATTCACCAAATTAATTAAGCTCATGACAGCTGGATCGATCTCACACGCATGATAAGATAACGTTGTTTAAGCTAATTATGTGGATCAGTATTAATTTCAATTTAACTTCCTTGTGGAAATATTCAAATAGTCGATTTCAGAACAGAGACGACCTCTTCAACAGCTTTCTTCCGAAACAGGAATAATTGACAACCTGTGTGTACTTGTGTATACTACACGAAGCAGTTCTGTTTAACCTACTTGAAACGAAGGCTTACCTCTTGTAAGAACGTAATCGATCCTTGAACATCACTGCCAGCTAAGTAACAGACTGCTCGAGCCATACTTGACAAGCATCAGAGGTATTTGTAAAATATATATTATCAGTTCAGCTTCAGTCAAGACCGCAAAAACAACAACTTTCAACTTTGACGTCTCGAACGCGCGCGAAAGACAAACACACCGCTGACACAAAGAACTGCCCCTCCCCCGAAGGTATAGCCACTCCATTCCACGTACATTCGGGCCATTACTGTTAGCCTCCTTGGCAGAAATTAATCTTTCTCTTAGGACTCTGGGAAAAAGTGTGTGGTCCGTGAGCCAAGAGTCTCGGCGATGGTCATCAACATTATCGGCGGGGGTGGGTGGGAAAGACAGGGGGGTGGGACTCCGGGAGAATACGGGGCGAGAGAGGAAAGGGCGGGAACCTTGAGAGAAATGCAAAATACTAATTTCTGTCATTTAATAAACGCTTAAATACTTTCAGAAACAGGAACCCCAATTTTTTCTTTACTTCCACTTTAATAGCATATTTTGAGACTTCTGGGCGAAAATTCGCCCTTAAAAACTGAGGCTTACTTCCAGTAAAATTGAAACCACAAGGTCGGGAGTCGGGAATGCAGGTGTAGGAGTTCTGACCCCCTGTTTCCCTCCCCCCCACCCCCGCCAAACAACAACATTGCTTGGAGGGGTGTTTAGTACCAAATCAAAACGTGAGGGGCATGTGGAAATGGGTTTTAGAAGGTATGATGTATGCAGTTGCTTGGAAGGGGAGAACGGGTTTTGTCTGGCTTCAACAGCAGATTTAATGCAGTCAGTTGTGCTCATTTTCCCAGATACCACATGACTAAATGTTTGGAACAACTGTATGGAAATTTCCTGGGAAGTCTGGAGATTTGTTGAAAACATTCAACTGAAAATTCTGGAAATTCCAGTAGAAAAATCAAATAGAATCAAAATTTCTGGTGAGAAATTTCCAAAAATTTGGGTAAACAAGATTGGTTAGTCCTCCTTTCTGGAAATTCCAGAAAATGCTGTTCCATTCATCCCTGGAAAGTTAAGAAAATTCTGACCAGAATTTTTCATCATCATTATTAGCCTGTCCCATGCCAGGCATTTGGTTAGTCGAGGGGCAGTGCAAATACAATGGAAGAAAAAAAGGCAGGTATTGAGAGAAATGAGTTGTACTCCTCACTTATTTTTTCTCTTCCTTTTTTTTCTTTTCTTTTCTCATTTTAGCACTGTGTCTGCCCCCAACTAACCAACCACCTGGAACAAGTTAATAATTATTGGTCTTACGGTTACAGACTGAGGTACTATAATAAGCAGACCGTATATAAGAAAGAGCATGGATTGTGTGTCAAAGCAGTTTCTTTAAACACAGGCATAAAAGCCACTTGTGTAAGCTTCAGGCCATTATTTAAAAACAGGCCAACTTTGCTTCAAAGGACAGAGGATATCACTTTACATGATCTTTCAGTGTTCATATCAGCCCTTAGTATCCATTACTCAAACCATAGTTTGCAAGTCACATCAGCTTTAAAATTAACCTAGCATAAAACTGTTGAATGATGGAAATTTATGAGAACCTTGTAAGAGATATTTTTACCAGGAAAAAACAACCCCTCAGGAACCATGGAGACGGAAGGGCTGGTGGAGCTATTAATAGCTTGGGTTGACACTTCGGTGGTTTAGATGACAAGGATAATGTATGAATTTTGCAACAAGAAAGCAACAAAATGGCAAAAAAGTGACCCCTAAGAATGCTTGTTTGTCCTGGCCAGATTTTTTAGCCCTACCAATTAATAGTCTCTGCAATCCCTACCCTAGCCTGCAAACGCAGATGTATTTCCAGCTGTCACTTGTCTCTGCCAAAAATAACAGCATTATTTTTAGTGGAAACAAGCGACAGCCAAAAATATCTCTGCGTTCGCAGGCTATCCCTGCCCCTAAATAGAAATAATTTGCAACTGGTGCCCGTTTTATGAAGCTCGATGTGGCGTAGAAATTTTCGTAGAGCTCTACGACTCTACGCTTTCGTCACCAGTCTCCTACGTGTTGGAAAGATACATTACCTCTCCTACTTCATAGCTTTTACTGTTGTTGTGTATTGTTACTATGGTTACCTGCCTATTTTGTAACATTTGATTTCAATTTGTAGCATATTCCTCACATATATCTCATATATATTAAAGTGCCATTAAAGTGTTATTACGGTTTACAGTGTTATAATCGTTTTCAATTTAAAAGTCTGTATTGAGTTTACCCTCTACCATCTACATGTATGCTCTACGCTCTACGGTTCTATGTATGAGCGTGGAGGCTAGAGGCTTACAGTTATTGTAGCAAATATTAAGATGCGTGGGGAATGTTTAGTGTTACTACAGTTTACAGTGTTTTAATATTCTTTCCAATGTACAATTCTGAATTGAGTTTACTCTCTACGCTCTACACTGTATGCCCGGGCGGGGGGGGGGGGGGCGGCGGGGTACTCCCTTATATGGGCTATATAGGTATGTGCGGCCCCAAAAGGTATGGTTTTTCAGCCGTTTTGGTCATAAATAGGGTATAGATTTTAGCTGATCTTGGTCATAAATAGGGTATGGTCTTTGCATTCTAGCCTTCACATGGGTAAGTTTTTAAGAAGCCACTTTTTCATCATTATCGAAAAGAAAAACAACAAAAGCCCTTCACAAATTATGTTTATGGTAACTTAACATTGGTCTGAACTAGGGAACCAATCATACCGCAGGTCTGAAACAGGGTTTTGACTTGAGGGTTAGGTCATAAATAGGGTTTCGAATTTTTGGTCAGGTCATAAATAGGGTAGGGAATATTGCAGATTTTGGTTACAAATAGGGTAAGGGTTTTGGGAAGTGGGCCGCACATCCCAATCAATTTTTCTGGAAGTACCCCCCCAGCCACCGAGGCTTTATGTTCTACCATCTACATTCTACTCTCTACGTTCTACCAGCTACTCTCTTCAATCTACGCTCTACACTCTACCATCTACCCTCTAAGTCCATCTACATTCTACGCTCTACCAGCTACTTGCTCTACACTCTATCATCTACCGTCTACCCTCTCTCTACATTCTACCAGCTATTTTCTTTGATCTATGCTCTACGATCTACCCTCTAAGCCCATCTGTTTGGAAGGCTTTAGGAATTTGTAATTTTTTAATTTTTTAAAAATTTTTTTAAGGAGGACTAGTGAACAGCACATAGGAAGACTTCTTGTAGTTGTAAGCTTTTTCGTTTTTTTTTTTTTTCTCTGGGACTTCTTCAGGGAATTATTTCAGCGTGCCTAAGTTTAACCTCCCATGGAAGTGAATAACTGCTGAAACATGCTGTAAACGGACGTTATAAGAAATGCCTTAATGCACATTGTCATATTTTTCGGGCCATACGATTAGCGCTAACCGTATTGCGTGTTGTTATATTTTGGGGGCCATATGATTAGCGCTAACCGTATGGCCCCCAAAATATAAAAAAAGTTAAAAGTAGAAAAAAAAATTTAAAAAATATTACAACATTAACACATTAAAAAAGACATTTTTTGTTTTGAAGGGTTTCCACAGAAATCCTATTAGAGTTTCTTGTCTCTATAGCAAGACTGATCATATCAAACTTACGTACTATGTTACTAACGAAAGTAGTATTTCGTTTCTTGATTATTTCTTTACAAAGATGCTAATTTTAGCACTCAGCAGTTTTCTACCTATCAAAAGCCACTAAATAAGTATCTGTACATTCCCTTTGAGTCATTTCATCCCGAGAGCAACAAGAGGGCCTTGATTAGAGGCGAACTTACGTGTTTAACGCCTTTAGCGAAATGCAAGAAATTCTGGAAGTGCCTCCAGCTTCGCGGTTACCCAGTTGGGTTTTTACTTCCTTTATTCAGGTAGGTTAAATACATTAACAGAACTAAATGGCTTTTGCTAAAATGTAAATCACGCAACAGTAGAATGGTAGTCTTTAAATCTACATTTAACTGTAGTCATGCTAGCTGATGTGAAGGACATTTTGTTAAAGTGTACTCAAAAAGTGCAAATACTTAGGTCATGTGACTTGCTTGGTGGATGTTTTGTGACCACATGGAGATGTTGTTTACTAGTTTTTAGGGTCGTAATTCGTCGTAGAGATTGCTGTTCATTTCAAGTTCGAAATAATGGTTTAACTCAGAACCACTAACATCAAGCTGGTTATCCAGAGACATTTACCAGACTTAGACTGTATTGCTAGTTTTTAGGGTTGTAATTCGTCGTAGAGATTGCTGTTCATTTCAAGTCCGAATAAATGGTTTAACTCAGAACCACTAACATCAAGCTGGTTATCCAGAGACATTTACCAGACTTAGACTGTATCTTGTTAGTTATAAATGTTCTACTACTTTAGTATATTTATGTAAATAGTATGTTTTTGGGGGGCCATACGATTAGCTCTAATCGTATGGTTCCCCAAATATAACAACATGCAACAACATAAGCATTAAGGTATTTCTTGTAACGTCTGTTTACAGCATGTTTCAGAGAAACTCGTACTCGCAACCAAATATTTTTTACCCCTCTACTGGTTTCTTAAGGCTCTAAGCTAGTGTAGAGAGTAGTCAAAAATTCTTGAACTAATAAACTCGTAAATATGTAGAGCATAGAGGCTGAGCATACATCTAGATGGTGGAAGATGGAGTGTAAGAGCTTTAAGAGTGCAGCACGTTGACTGTAGATGGAAGAACATATAGCGTAGAGCATAGAGCATAGTCAGGGTAAACTAAATACAGAATTGTACATTGAAAACAATTATTAAAACAGTGCAATCCATAATAACACTCAACATTCCCTAAGCGATATAATATTTGCTACAATAACTATACACCACTACACCTCTACGGTGTACGCATATGTGAGAGAAATGGAGCTTAAACATTCAAAACACTACCGTAGAGTCGTAGAGATCTACGAAAATTTCTACGCCTAATCGAGCTTCATAAAACGGGCTGGGTATAATAATTTGCTGCACTGAGAGGCTTATTCACCATTTCATCAGTCTTTAATCGTGATTCTTCCACAAGCTCAAGGACAAGTGAAAACATTACAAAGTGAACTTTTAATGACTACATCATGTCTCTTTCTGGTTACTTCAGACTTTAAGTCTAGTTATTACACACTTTCATGCTTTAGTCCCTCCAGTCATCTGATGCACTGCAAGAATCGGCCAAAGAAGCTCTTTACTTAGTAATGCCAATTACTCCACAGGCCTGGCGAGGACCTGCATTTCCAGTCTTCAGGCTTTCATTGTCACCACCTTTTCCCAAGTCATCTTGCTTGGCATGAACCTGAAAATTGAGCCACAAGTTGATAATGATTAAAAAGGCTTTGAAAACAGCCTGCTTCTGACACATAACAATCCAAAATTAATATAGTCCTCAGTAGTAGATTTAGGGGAGGTTCTGCTACAGTTGTTCTTTCACTTTCTGGAAAAAAAAATGTCAGTAGTGAACCACGAGTATAAAATTTCCCCTCCCACTACTTTTCAAGCAAGATATACCACAGCTCTAGTACAATCAACTTGTATCTTTTGACGGCCTCTTGTGTACAGGCTTTACTTTGATTGCACAAGTGATAATAATTTGCAGACAAAGTGTGCCACCTATGAAACAGCAGGGTATCTGAAAGGTGATTAAGTCAAGTCTAATAGATTGAACAATCTTGCTTAAGTGCCTCAATCAATAACACACATTCAAAGGGCAAATCTCAGTATTCAAATAACACACTGTTTCTGGACTTCTCTTCAACTATTAATTTTTTTGCTAGTAATAAATTCATTTAAGTCAACAAGCCAGCATGAGGCCTTCAAAATCTCAGGGTTTTCAATAAGAATCAGAGTAGATGGCAAAACTTCAGTAGTGGACAGTGAAGGTACAACTCGAGCAGAAGGCATGACCTTGGGGTGGGGTGTACAGGAGCATGCATGGAGATTCTTAAAATTTGGACTTCTTAAAATGCATTTCTGCATTCTGGGGCAAATATATGCATAATTATAACAAGTATTAATCTGGCCGGGTTAATTCTTGTTGATCTGGTGGCTGTGGAATGGCCCTGAGGCAGTTTGTTTCAAGTTCTTGACGAAATCAGTGGAACAGGTAGCAGCTGTAAAAGTTGATGCAGCCTTACTCCCAGATGCAACAGCAACTTTAGGAGTGTCTGTTGTTGACGCTTCTCCTAACCATCTGAATCAATTAAGCCCAATAAAATAAAAGATTAGTTTCTTTATACCCTGGGTGCACGGCAGTTTATGGCCCCATTTGTGGCCACAGAAACCAGTCAGTGAGAGAACAAAGCGACAGATAAATAAAATATAATTTTGTTTTTTGCTGTCCAAAGCAACAAATAAATATTAAAATGATCTGGATGTGACAAATAAATGAAACATATTTTTTTTTAAGATTAGCTGACTGAAAAAAAAAACAAAAAAAAACTCAGGACATACTTGTCTCTTTACGCTGTCGCTTTTGTGGAGGTTAAAAACCTCCAACAGAGTTGTTTGCCTCTTTGCGGCAGACATCCGATGTGTAATCAATTCAAATTTTGACAAAACTCAAACTCCGCGAGGTGGACATGATCATGTCATGCATGACTGATTTTCACATGTGGGTAGTTGTATTGGGCACGCATTGTGCAGGTTTCATCCCGAGGTTATGCATAAAGGCCAGGCTGCTCATCGCAACTGTTTTTGAACGAAAGAAGAAACAAACATGAGTCATGCTGCTAATTACTCGGAATTCAGGCAACTTTCTTTTGTGTTTTATGAATAAATGTTGGCCAATCCAAGCATTGTGTTTTGTAGAAAAATGTTTCATGCCATTCGTCTCATTTGACGCAAGTTCCCAATCAAAGTAGACAGCGAAATCATGTGAAGTAGCCAGCAAATTTCACTGGCCACCAGCCCTTATTGAAAACCCTGAATCTCCCAAGGTGAATGAAAGAAAACATGTTACAGGTAGTGAGGAGAATTGATCACATACCACAATTGTGCGTCCAAGAACAGTGTTTGGTCCTTTAAGAGTAACAAGTTTGTCCGTTAGGTCTACTTTTGCTTTACCATCAGCCCCTGCTGTGATGTTGCCAAGGTCCCCATAATGACTGTATGTAAAGATACAAAAAAGTGATAACATTACAATATTAATTACTATCAAACAGTTAGGAATTCAGGGAACATTTCTAAAACAATTGACCAAACCATAAAACATGGCATATTCTTTTAAAGCAAAGGTGCCTGTTAAAATGCTTTACACTTGTCAATATGAAGCCACAATAACTTAGCAATACTGTTACCAAAAATGGAGTAACTTTTTGAAATTCTTTAGGATATTGCAGAGGAGAACATTCAATTTGATATCACCTAAATTCAATTTCAGTATATTTTTCTCAGATGGCCTCCTGCAAGAAAGCGTGCTGATACATAGGCATATTCATAAATAGGAAATCTTTACTAATTACAAGCATGCAAAGACATACTGTGTGGGATGAAATTTTTGTGGGATCCAATTTTTGCAAATTTCGAAGATTAAATCCCCTGAAAACAAACTCTGGCAAACAAAAATTAAGCAGAAAATTACTTCTTTTATTTACATTGCTGAATTTCAATGGAAGTGGTTGCAAACAGTGTCACGAAAGCGACCACATGGCTTCCGTTTTTGTTACTTTCAAGTACCACACATGAAATCCGTGAAAAATTATTCCCAGAAGTAAAGTCTGAAATCCAAATAATTGGCAAAAATTTGTTCCTGTAAAACTCAAAAATCTAAAGTCTGCGAAATTAAACTCCCGCAAAAATTTCATGCTACACGGTAGACATTTTTTATAATGGGTATAAGTTTTACTTGCTGTCTTATCCTTTTAGAAAACACTTATTTTTAATTTAATTAAAAGCTATTAAAGATCTTAGAGCTTTAGTTTAGGTATTAAGTTAGCATTTTTGAATATGTTTATAATACTAGTGCTATACCAATTTATTTTACAATAACTGGAGACATTGTTACCGTATTGCATCATCTGGACCTCCATGAGTTTTACCTTCGGGATTAAAATGGGGGCCAGAACTTGTACAACCTGAAAATGAAAACAAACAGATAGTCCGCTATATGTTTAGCATAATGTGGTAACCCTAAACATATCATTTACTCCTCTTTCACTATTGAACCATCAAACTGTCCTCGTAGCTGTCATCCTACTCACACCCGCTTTCAGTGTTACCTGCATAGGTGTCATCTTTGCACTAACTTTTGACACGCAATCTTTCAACATGCCATCTTTCGACATGCTATTTAAATAGCTAACAGATTGTTAAACTGTGAAAGTGGAATTTTTCCAGTTATGATAATTACTGTTCCCAAATGGCTGAGGAGGATTGTAGACTTTGAATGTTTCCAGCTGTATGGGATAATTCCAACGATTTGTGTGTAGTCCATCAGCTCTCAATTGTGACTTGTGGTCGAATTGGGTTGTTACCGCTTTTAGTATTCGAAAGATGTAAACATTCAAAACAGTCATCTCTAATAGTGTGACTTCTTGATTTTGGTTGTCATGTGACTATCTGTACGTATGTACGTCCGTCTATCTGTCCGTACCCCAAACCCCCTTCCTTGAAATATAGGAGAGTAGCACCACTACTGTAGGTACATCTTTGATATTGGACATCCATGTTATGATTAATTGACAGCTGTCAAAGCAAGGTATTCGCTGACCAGTATCATGTGACCTTATCGCAGGCTCAGATCAAGAGCTCATCAAGGTCGCGTGTAAGCAGTCGAAATGTCGCGATCTACATCTCAAGTGACTACATCGTGAGACTAACGATAATACACTTAATTATTGCATCTACCACAATGAACAACAACAACCTTTTCCTCGATACAAGTTTATGTTCCACCATTTTGGTTTTGTTTCTTGAAAATTTTCATCCCAGTCGACCACGCTGAAATTTCCCATATGAACAGACCACAAAATTTGTCCCAGTAACTGAGCCAGCACAGTTACCGGGCTCACATGAAGAGGCCCTCAGAACCCTACCATTTGTGCCATCTCCAAACTGGTGAACGTGGAATCCATGCAGTCCAGGTGTAAGACCCTCCACTTCACCAGTAATCTTGCACACATCTCCATCCTGTAAGAAAATTTGGGGTTAATCACTGTTTTTCAGACTCGGGCCTGTTGATCAAGGGATAATGTTTCTCTGTTGTAAAATATCAACGTCATGGAAACAGTGTGGACCGATGAGGGTGTTGCCCAATGTAGATGATGCCCCAGTTGCACGGAAGCAAAAGTAACACATGAGAAGTCTCACTGACTTCAGGAAACGATTTAAATGATTTATCTTTACTTGAAAAAAACATTTAAAGCTTCATTTCCCATGCTGTGAGTTATTTTACAACTTTTTTAACAGCTTAAAATATTTAGCAAAGATCTGATCGTAAGAGCGAATGAATTCACTATTCACGCACATGTATTCACTCGTCCTCAGGCAATACTAACAACTTACCTGCTCAAAGTGGATCACACCTTTCACAGGGCTATTGTTGGGTAATAAAACGCAAACTGCCTTCAGTGCCATAGCTAGTTCTGAATTTCTTTACGACTTCGAACAGCTTGAACCCTTTTCTCTGCAGCAATATGCCAAATCAGCACGTGATCTTCTTGTCAAGCTCACAGAGGAACCTGGGAAAACGCTTGAAGGAAAGCGTCAAGTCATCGCGCTTTGTTCCAAGGTTGTTACACAATAAACAGGAGTATTTTCTTATTTCACTCTGTCGCTTCTTTCAGCTCTCTTCCAGGCGTTCAGTTAGTTTGAGAGAAGCGCGAAAACACAGCGGAGCGAAAAAGGGAGAGAGTCTTTCTTGGTGCGAGGAGCGATCGAAGACGGGAGGTTATCAGCATACCAGCGGAATGTGGCATTCCCTGCGTTACAAATACGTCAATAAACGGCCATATATTGAGCCTGGGTCGCCTGCGGTTTTGATCTTCTGCGCTACGCAATTTCTAGCCTGAAAGGGCCGAGAAGAAACTGGCTGAGAATGAAGTGGTCTCCCCTACCATCTCTTCTGACCTCTTTCTTCCCGCTTTCTCTTCGCCCCACCCTCGACTAGAGAGCCTGTTCACAGGATACATTCATGGTCATGGGCTCGCCATGGCTTTTGTCAGCACCAGAGCATCCTTAAACTTGGTTGCTTATGAAGTTGTCTGTGGTTGACCCAAATAAATAAAATATATAAATAAATAAATAACTTAATTTAAGTATCGAATGTACAAAGTACTGTAGTGCTTATTGGAGACACTGTAAATAACTAAGTATTGAAAATAGGACACAGACTGCCCAGTTGGCTGTTTTTACACAACGCGGTCGAGGAATTTAACTCAGGACTACCGAGAACAAATCCAGATAGCGGTAAGGTGGAGCCGACCAAGGTGTGTTCGACCAAGGCGAAGTACAGAGGAAACTCGGTTTTTTTGGTCTTTTCTAGCTAAAAACATTTTAGGGCAGCCCGCACGTGACATCTGGACCCTTTTTTTTGGCACGAAACGGCGGGTGCTTGATAAGTAAATCAACCGTTACGGCCTTGGAGAAAGCCGCTGGTTAAAACAGTACTTCGGTATAAGCCCACTCAAAGTGTCGCCAGACAAGACTGACTTGGTGACAACGGAAAAGCCCTGAAGACCAGATTCAGTACAATTAACAACTCACAACGTTTTCAACTGCATCATAATTTATTAAACTAAGGTTACGAACATCTGACTGCAATTTTCCTCTTAATTTATTAGTATCTTTTTTTTTTCGTTTTTGTTTTTTCTGCGAGGATGTCCAATGTTGACATCCCACTGTTCACGAATACTTTGACCCCACCGTCCCTTTCTCGCGACTGTGATGCGATTGTCGACTCGCGAAAGAACGAGACAAACGAAAGAAGTGCTCTTTAAAGATCACACATGAAGCATGCAGGAAGACCAAATTACCAAGTGAAAAGGGCTGGTAAAACAGTGGTAAGCTTATCAGCAGAAAAATATAGATCAAACACTTCGACTGGAAGTTCAAAGCTACCTTGCTAAGAAACATGGCTGACGTTGTCTGTTCGAGTGCAAACCATTTACAATGCATGTATTCAAGTTCGTACAATTCGTCAGGGGTTCGTCACGCTATTTATGATCATTCTTGCCCATCTTCATTCCACAAATGTGATTGATGAAATCAAGGTTACATAAGACGACTTCGCGTACAAATTGACCCCAACAAGTAATTGGCTTATCCAGGGGGGCGTCGGACAAGCCCCTCCGTCTCCCCCTCCCCGCTACCTTACATATACGACCCAAACTGCCGAAAGTTGGTCTTACGTTTTGACCAGTTGCAAAGACCTCATTTCTCTTTAGACCAGCAAGCAAAAAATTAAATAGCGTAACCAAACCCATATATACGGAAATAGGAATAGCACCAAAACAAACAGAACGTAATTCTGTAATTTTAACTCGCTTTAAAAAAAAAATCCTTTTTACTCGGAGTGAAGTGTCTAAACACAAGATTGAGTAGGATAAGTTGAAGCGCAGACTCAAGTCGGTTTGTTATCGTTAGCGTTGACTGTTGGTTTTGGTAGCGTGACCGTAGTTCTCGCTGGTGTTATTTGACAAAATAATACTAACTAGCCGACTTCGTTTAACACAACAAACCGAGTAATTTGAACATGACGTTGGATCTTCGAAACCGAGTTAAGAACTGAAGATGGTACCATGCACGGAAAACAAATGAAAAGTGTTTCCTTTTTCAAGGATTCTTAAAGTTATCTACAATTTCAAGTGAATTGCGGGTAAGTCGCGCAAAGCTATGGTATGCACAACCGGCCTGGCATAAGATGAACAGAAACTTGGTATCAGACCCAGTCCTGAACAGTTTTGTTTGAGAGGAGATCTGGGTGAAATGAAAGAACTCCACAAGCAGCACTTCTCTGTGTTTAAATCTCGCATGCCACGAGAACGGACAGCAGTCCAAAGGGTTCTTGGGAACGGTATGAATAAGCCTGGTAAAGAAAGCGTTGCTAAGAACGGTTGCAGTTCAACCAGAAGAGATTTTAAGTATTTCGTGAGGAACATGCTTCGGAATTCGAAAGTAACACCGTGACATCAGAATCTGACTATAGGATGTAACAACACTTTTTTTTGTCCTAAAATTAGGATATGAACACCTGTATTACTTTTAACGAAATATAAACTAACATATTCAAGCCCAGACAAATGCTGCGACTTTGCTACCCAACTGGCAAACCCAATAACTTAGTAAGATTATAAATTAAGAGCAACAACAGGGTAGCGACAAACAAAGCGTTCTCTAAGTCGGGGGTCTTACAGCAAGCCTTTGGGACCCTTACACACGGGGATGTAGCAAGGAGCGCTGGGATCCAGACCACTTCCGGACAGCTCGATATGATTTGGGGAGATGAGATGATTGGAAGCAAAGCGCGGAACTCCAGGGGAATCCCCGGTAGTGTAGGTAGTGGTAGCGGGCATGACAGCCATCACCTCGGCGATCTTCAGCTTCAAGGTTTCGATCTCTCGATCTTTTGTCTTGAGGTTCGCCTGCGCTATCTCCAACTGCCTGCGCGTGTCGCCTAAAGCCGAGAACAGGTCCAACTTCAAGCGCGTCTCGGAACTCAAACTGTTCTCTAGATGAGTGTTCTTGCCCTGCATGGTTGTCAGTGCAGACATAAGCACCTCCGTCTCTTTCTTTAACTGCATGCTATCATATTCCCTGGTCTTTTGTCGCAGCGTTTCAGCCTCCTTGTCGACTCGCTTGATTTCCTCTTCTTTCTCTTGCAGCAAAGCACGCAGCTGACGACTGTCTTCCTCCAGTTCGTTCCTGAGTGCGTTACACGCCTCATGACCTGTCGTTTCTTCGCGCTGTTTCGCGGCCGCGTCCTCGGCTTTCTGTCGTCTGCGCTCCTCTCGTAGCTGACTCTCCGCCAAAAGCCGAGCATCTCGCTCAGTTTTTAGTTTACGTTCCAGAGAAGAGATGTTATTACGATCTTGCTGCCGTGCTGAGGACATGGTTTGAAGTCTGCGGAGAAAAACACGGATGATTTAAGTTTCAATTCAACACGACGCTAATATTTTACAGTCGAACCTCCCGTAAGCTACCACCCAAAATGTCAAGCCTATGTGGTCGCTTACGGGAGGTGGTCGCTTACCAGAGCTTAGAACTGCATATTAGGTCAAAATGTTGCCTCATTAACATATGGTAATTTTTAAGACATTTAGGTCGTCTCTTTTAAGACTGATAAAGTACAGTGTATGTGCGTTTTATCTTTAAATTTTCAATGTTTTATTCATGTGAAAAATCAATTTCGAGAAAAAATCCGGTACTACCCAGGAATGCAATAATGTTACAACACCTTATTATCCAATTTTCGCACTATTATCTGTCAAGTATTATTTGTCGCTTACGGGAGGTTAAAAACAAAAGAAAATTTCAAACTTTCAGCTCTAAAAGTGGTCGCGGTCGCTTACGAGAGGTGGTCGCTTACAAGAGGTTCCAAATATAGTGATTTGACAGGGAAACTTTTGGTATTTTGGAAAACTGGTCGCTGACGAGAGGTGGTCGCAACCGGAGGTTGCACTGTAGTTAGATAACAAAACGCACCAGGATCTTTGTATTTACAAGAGAGGGTAAGAAAAGCTGGGAGAACGGTTTGACTGTAAGTACCAATAACATTACACTCGGACATATCTTATTTGTTGGTGTGAATCAAGGGCCAGAGGTTAATTAGTTGTACAACTATTAAGTGTAACCCTCTTTAAATAAAGTTTGATTGATTGATTGAGTAAGTGAGTGAGTGAGTGAGTGAGTGAGTGAGTGTTTGCTTGACTGACTGACTGACTGACTGACTGACTGACTGATTGATTGATTGATTGATTGAATCAACTTACTTTTGTTGTATAACCTCGCACTCGGACTTCAGCTGCTGCAGTTCAACCTTAGTAGATCGTTCGCTGGCCATCAAACTGTGCATGGTGGATCTCAGCTCCTGTTCGCCTTGTCGACTGGTCTGCAGCTCCACTCTCAGTCGTTTACTATCATTCTCTAGTTGGGTTACATTGCTCTCAGCCCGACGACTGAAACAGAAAAAGAAACACTTGCAATGACACACTAAAAACAAACATACCTGCCAGAGAAAGTTTACATAAATAGATAGATAAGAAGCAAGGTTGAAGTAATTTAGTCACCTTTTCGACACATTTACGTTGGTTGGTGAAAAAACCCACCGCAAAACCGAGTTTATACCTCGGGAGGCAGCAAAGTCTAGGTGACTACACGTCTCTTTGTTAAACTACTAGGACTACATGTACCCGTGTTTGGAGACGACTAAGAGCGACGGAAATTGTGCATTATCAGTGGGAAAAAAACATAAAGATCTCAGAAAAAAAAACTACCGTCATCAGCATTACATGACTCTTCTTTCTGCTCACCACGCAATCTTTTCGTGGGAGACGACGTTGTCGTGACGAGTCCGAAAAGTGCATGCTGCGATCAGCGTAACGGTAATGTGACAACTGAACAGCAATACGTTACTGATAAATTTAGAAACCCTAGGGCACCTTCTGTAAAAAGAACAATCACGCAAGTGAAGCATAATGCAACTCCCCACCCCCATCCCCTCTAATCCCCCCCCCCCCCCCCAAAACAGACGAATCAAGTGAATGTAAGTAACCACGTTTACAAGAAGCATAAAACTCTGGAGACATAAAAAACTACCGGGAATTGCAACATGCCTACCGTAGCAACCTCTCCTCCTTCAGTTGAGCGGAGAGACTAGGTCCAAGGTCAACAGACTGAGATTTCTCATGTCCCTGTAGAGGGGAAAAAAGACCAAGTGAAATAGTCTGAGAAACACTGAAGAAAAAAAGAACAAAATGAATTCAATCGACAACAATACTGCACGTACCTTGGGTGAGTTGCTCCTACTATTCTTTCGACTGTTGTTAATGGAGCTACTGGACGCACTCAAAGAATCGCTGTCAGACTCGTCATTGTCGTCATCATCATTATGATCATCGTAGTCTTTCAACTTTTCACTTGCTTTTGTGGCATTTTTCTTGGAAGACTTTCCAAACACACCGCTGAATGTAGCACGGTTCTGTTGTCCCCCTCTACCGTTCTTTTGACTTGCTTCCAGAGACAGTTTATCAAGTTCATTTAAGTTATGGTCCTCACTTGTCTTTTTTGATGCGAGATTTGAAAGGACATCTAGATCTTTCAGTGCATTCCCTTTCAAAGTGGGCCTTGATTCTAGATCACTTAGTTTTAAGCCGTGCCGACTGGCCTCCTTGGCTATAAACAGTTCTAGGTCGGTCTTTGTGTTTATCCCATTTGTCATAACAGGTAGAGACCGTCCTCGTGGTAACGCAACATCTCCATTTGCAACTTTACCATTACATATAGCTGCATTGAGGCAATAAAAAACAAATCAAAGTCAATAGCACAGAGCAGTAAGCAGTAGTTTGTAAATATTTTAAAAGACAAAATCTTTGCACGTGATATATCAGTTAACATCCTATTCCCTGGAAATAAACAGGCCTTTTACAACAATTGGTCACGCAATCGATTATCCAACATGTAAAACTTGTGCTGAAGCTCTATCATTTGAAAAGAGCAAGTTTTAATTAACACAAATACTAATTTTCTGAACAATTAACCCTTTCAAAACAAAAACCATTGTCGCTATATTATTGTAACTACGGGTAATCAGAATAGTGTACATCAGACAATTAACCATACGGGAATAATTCCAGCCAGTAAAGAGCAAGGGAAGAACTTATGGCGGTTTTAAATTTTGAAAGATTCTTAAGGAAAAGTGCTAGAGTCCAACTGGGCAGCAACGTTTGTTCTTCCAATACAAATCCTTCTCCTATGTGAGTTGCTTTCATGTTCAACTTCATGGCAAGTAGATTATGAATGTGACCAACTATTGAGGTTTATGACAATAGGCCATGTTCGTATTCTCGGTATTGGACTGGAACTAGCATGTAACTGAGGCTAATGTGGGAAGTCATTTCAAATGCAAATGACATCAATCTTTTTTAATGATATTCCCCTTTGCAAGCTACTTCCATTGCCTTAGACTGCCTCCCTGCTGCCTCCATTGCAAGCTACTTCCAGTCCAATACCAAGAATACAAATATGGCTTAGGCTCTCTTCATATGAGCCTGGTAACTGAGCTGGCTTGGTTACTGGGACAAATTTTGCTGTCTGTTCAAATGGGAAATTTCAGCCCGGTCAACCTGGATGAAATTCAAGAAACAAAAACCAAAACGGTGCCACATAAAGTTGTTGGAAATACATGTATACAAGGCAAACATTGTGCCATTTTAGCTGCTAAGTTGCAAAAGCAAAGCTATTCTGTCGAACAAGTTTTGCCCCAGTTACCCAAGCTGGAGAGTTCATATTGGATAATGCAGCAATCTCCAACTTTCAACAACAGGTTTCTGCCACCTGAACATTCATGTCTGCTTCACAGTTGTTCCATTGGATAAGCTATTTTGCAGCATCATATTAAAATTAATCATGTTTAATTATTCACGCATTTAGCAGTCTCTACCTCTAGATGGTCTTTCTGGTGCCTCCGAATGGTTGTTCGTCTCAGGAGGCAATGCAAGGTTTATAAGCTGCATATAAAACTCATTCTCCTTTGCTACATGCTGCACTCGTCGCTGTAAACATAATGCAAAAGAATGAATAGATTTAAATAACTGCTCTGATAAGCGAAAAAACACAGCTGCAGGTCAAAGGGTCACCTGACATACAATAATTTGGGTTTCATATGGGTTCCAGTTTCCCACTGGTTATTGCAAATCAAAACAAGGATTTTTGTTCTGGTCTTCAAATTTTCATGTCATCTCTGATCAATTAATGGAACAAATGCATGGCAACATGGAATCTATTTAACCTTACTTCACTTACTTCACTGAAACTCTAGATTTAATTCTGAAAGTTATTCTCATTTGTCAAATCAAACCCCTCAGCCATGAACATAATAAAAGTTACACCACACATGCACAAACCTAATTGATCGTAATCTTTTTAAAAATCATTCTTACCTGACGCATTTTATAGCCTACATAACTTTTAACACCATAGCCAAGTGTAACCACGGGATAACCAATACTGCAAAAATGAATAGACCAAAGTGATGTACTTCAAGTCAAACAGGGGTGGCAATTGGCCAAGACAATACCAATAACCTGGTTTGCAGGATAAGAGGAAGTTTTCCCTGAATAAGTTTGATATGAAAAATTATTTATGATAAACATGAATATAGCAGTTGCTACACTTTTAGTGGAGAAAGCAAAAAGCTGAAAACTGATACTTTAATACACCTTAACCTCCAGTTTTTAGAAACAAAATCTGTGACTTTCATAGTGAAAGAATGAACCTTATGATCATAAGCAAACATGCAAGATGAACTAAATCCTATGTTGCGAGTGAGTACCTGGGTGGGGAAGTTTGGGCTATCTTGCCCACACAGGATTATATGCTGCTTCCTGTGAAAAATTATGCTCTTTATGCATTTTATAATAAATCTTTTGTTCACCAAGGTTGCTTGGTCAAGATGGAATATTGGCATCATTCTATGGACTGTCAACAACCACAACCTGTAACACTTATAATGGCTGAGCATGACTGACAGGTCTTTGATGTTAATGATGAACTTTCCAGTTGCTGGTGTTATTCACCAACAATGTAAGAAGTTTATTTCAGGTGTACAGATCAAGGAAAAAGGTGAACTTTCCTGTTGTTGGTGTAATCCACCAACATTGTAGGAAGTTTATTTCAGGTGTAAAGATCAAGGAAAAAGGTGACTTAAAACTTAACAATAGTCCTGATTCTGTTTATTTTTTTTACCGACATTTATGGACCTCAAGTGTGTCTTAATCCAAAACCTCACACACAGAAAAGAATGTGGCCAATACCCAGCCATCTTGACCTCACACTAAGTCAATAGCCCATACATGGAGCTATCATGTTCTTGATTTTTTTGGAAAAGCCCTTGAGTAGATTGGCATCACTTTCTGTTTTTGTTTTCACCACTAAGAACATTATTAACAATTTCACAATCTTATGAATAATATCCTTTGCTAGTTCTCTCAGTTCTAGCTGATAGGATAATAGGGAGCTTAAGCAATGACAATGCTGCCAATAAGGACGATACCTAGTCAAAAATGAATTTACATTTTACAAGCGAAGTTTGCAATTGTCTAGATCTGTTCGGTATGCCAATGACACTAAAAACGTGCTCAGGCTAAATATGCAAAAACAGCATTCAATTCCAAGAGGAATGACGAAGAATTAGCTGTCATCAACCACGTTCCATAGACGACGCAGAACTTGGTCATTTCACGTTGCTGCTTTGCAGAGGACAGCAAAGAAATGTACAAAGATTTATAACGCACGTGCACAGCTATTGTTTTGTTCATTAAACCTTTTGTTTAGTGACTTTATCGTTGCCGCCGTCATCGTGGTTTGCTTAAGCTCCCTAATTATAGAGCTAGCATAGAAGAAACTGGCAAAGGAAATTGTTTTAACAAATTGCTGTTTCATGAAATTGTTCAAATGAAAAGTTCAGGGCTGTTTTGCATGTGCTGGCTTCAAAATTTTGGAGTTGGACCACTCATAGCCAGAAGGCTTTAAAATGATCTCTGTGAAGGGACCAATTCACTTTCACCATACCTTCTCCACCCAAGTGTTGACAGGCTAAAAATTTGTTTTTCTTGTTTCCTTATTGGCTGGCTTCAGACAGGGCAGGAAAAAAATCCAGGTCCAGTTGCCCGTGGAAAGAAAATTTTGCTCTTGGGGAAGTGAAAATGGAATTTTCCTGGTCCAATGGGCAAGTGAAATTAGCCTCAGTAGTCTTTCTGGAGAAAATTTTCGATCAAAAACAATAAGGTGAGTTAAACAAAGAGTTAAAAGCATGGATCAATAATAATTATTTAAAATCCCAACATGCTTTGCTCACTTTTGCCCTCCAATCGCCCTTCTGGCTGGATTAGTTGATAAGGCATGAACATTGCGCACATAGTGGGGACAACTGAAAACTGAAATGTACTGGCCCACTGGGCAACTGAATTTCAATTTTTTTTTCCTGCCCTGTTCAGGTATAATGACTAAAACAGCCTTGAAACTAGTACAGACAAAACAACTCTGAAAATTTTAGCAACAAAATAATTTTGAACACAGCTTGGGACATTCCAGGAAAAAACCCATGACCACCATGACAAAAATAACATTGAACCCAGAAAATCAACTGAACAATCTAGCAAGTAAATGTATTGTCCCTTTAGCATTACAATAAAAGTGAAAACAGTTTTGAACACACAAAACAGGAATCATTGGAGTGCTTTTCATTTGAGTGTGGTATATAACCAAAACCAACGTAATCACTCTATCCAATCACAAAGCACACAGACAATACAGTGAACATATC
Source organism: Orbicella faveolata (assembly GCF_042242905.1). Lineage (NCBI taxonomy): Eukaryota > Metazoa > Cnidaria > Anthozoa > Scleractinia > Merulinidae > Orbicella > Orbicella faveolata. The sequence goes on along the minus strand of NW_028301539.1, from coordinate 31,777,134 downwards.
AAAACTTGAAGTAATTACATGTAGCTGATGTGAAGCACAGCAAAATGTGAGCATGCAAGTGATGATTGGTTTTGGTTTTAGTTCGGATTGGATGAAAAACTGGTGCAAGTTTCTTGAAGCCCATTGTGTAGCATAGTAATGCAAAATCATTACTTTTCAACACTAAAATGAAAACTCTAAACCAACATTTTTTGATTACTACCCCTAACTATGTTCTCTGTCTTACGAGTACATGTATAACACGACATACTTGAAATTACCATAACATTAATAAGAAGTTGAATGATGAACAAATTGATGCTAGTTTTTATGTGTCTGTCCTCTTATTGATGATAAATTGCATCATAACATTGTCAACGTGGCTGTGGAACCATGAGCCGTAGGCGAGTGGTTCCACAATGAACTTTTCACAATGTTATGACGAAATTTATCATGAATAAGAGGACAGACGCATAAAAAAAACTGACGCCAATTTGTTTTTTACAATAACAAGACCCCAAAATGGTCCAATGCCGGGAATAAATGAGGGGCAAAGACGCCATAAAATTGCTGTAAACAAAGATAAGTGTAATTCATTCAAAATGACACAAGCTTTGTCAATAGCTTTTCTCGCTTTTTGATTGGCTACTTAAAATAGTCCATAAAATCTCATTGGTTAAAAAGTTGACAGTTTGACAGCTGAAAGTTGAACTTGAAAGCTTGCATAAATTAAACTTTTATCTGCCTGTGCTCTTATTGATGATAAATGAGCCAATGAGCGTGCGAGAAATTAGACAGTTATTGTAAAATGTACTTTTGCAAAATGATCACCATAAACAAGCGGTGTTAGCTGGCATTGGGGCATAAATATCAGTTTGATCCAGAAATACACCAAGAAAATCCTTGGAACTGACTTTCCTATTATGTTAGTAAGCAGTTCATAATCTTTTGGTTGAAGATTGCGATGATGAAAATCAATGTGATTCATGAACAAGGTTTGAACAAAGAAACTCCCTGACAATCACAACAAAATATATTTAATAGGGCAAGAGATCTTTACACCTAAATCGATAGCTTTCTTGGTCCACTAGCCTGCATTTCCAAAGCAGATATATACATGAACTTGTCAATGCACCTGTACTATCCACTGGACTATTAAGCTTTAATATTCTCTAGCCTAATGGCTCTTTTTAGACCAGCCATGACTGTCATAAGTGGCTGACAAAAAAATGGCTTGCTAAGAATATAACTCAACCTTTATACGTGTTGAATATAAACCCAAGACTACAAGGAATTGATTCAGTCATTGAAACCCCATTTACAAGTACATGCACTAAAAAAAAAATTGGCATGGCACTGCAAATTTCAGCACTGTGCCGCAGTAAGGCACCATCCATTTAAAAAACCCACAAGAGGTTTGCTCCTGTGTGGCGCAGTAACAATTTTTGCCTTGCACCATATATTTCCATCTATTTCCCTCGGAAAAGGCAATTCCAAATGTATTGTTTTGCCACAATTGTTCACTGCACCTTAAGTGCAAAGTAGAATAAGAAGAAGAGGAAGAATAATAATAATAATAATAATAATAATAATAATAATAATAATGGGAATTTGCAGTAGCATTTCCATGAAGTGGCTCTTCATCCACTGCACTGGAATTTAGAAGTGTTGATTTTTGTGGAGGGAGGAAAACCGGAGAACCTGGAGAAAAACCCTCGGAGCAAGGACGAGAACCAACAACAAACTCAACCCACATATGATGCCGGGTCCAGGAATTGAACTCGGGCCACATTGGTGGGAGGCGAGTGCTCTCACCACTGAGCCATCCCTGCTCCCCTTGGCATAGAACTCATGTTGAATGATCAAGGATAAAACAGATTGACATCTGAAAGAAATTGGGGACATTAAAGAGAAAGACTGGAGAAAAGAATGGTTTGTCACATGTATTTTACATCACTCTTTGGAGGGAGGAGGGTGGGGGGGTTCATGGGAGTATTGACTCTACTCTCTGGTCACCATGTTTGCAAAAAGTACTCATGCACCAAGTCCAGAATCACTTTCAAATGGCCAGGGATAGTACTAAAGAGGGTTAACACAAGCACGATTTTTCACCTCAATTACCCAAGCTGAGACTAGTCTAGCCACCCCCTAAATTTTGGGCACTGGTGCCACATTACAACTGGGACTGATATATTTATTTGTTGATAACTGGGAGTGCTGTGCTTTAAAATCGTGAGCACGGTGCTAAAAATTTCATGTGGCAACATGCAAATATGGTTTTATCAGACATTCTCAATTCATAGCCACTAAACTGAAGATGGAGGGCTAGCAACAGAATCATACAAGAAAAAATTAAGCCTAGTAGTTCCTAGTAGTAGGTATTGTCAAAGTTTTGACAATGACATTAGTAAATTGACATGATTATATAAATGTCTTTGTAAAACTACTTGAGCTATGCTTTGGAGTTGAAAAGTACATTTGGATTATCTTCTGTTTAGGAAAATGTAGAAAGTCCAAGCTAAAGAACTGTCAACTGTGCTTTTATTCTAGTTTTATCAGAATCACCTAAATTGAAAATGAACAATTTGGATCATGGTGGTTTTAATTAATAAATCGATGTAGAACAGGTTATTAAATAAAATAACCGGGAAAAAAGGTACAATGTATTAGTATTGCATTAAGATGAACCAACAACTAAATGTAAAAAATTGTCATGAAAAAGTACAGACAATTTTGTTTTAACGATTTTTCAACAAGATAAAATCTCGGTGAGCCGTCATTTAAGAATTTTGGAAATAAACTGTAGTTTAATGATTAATCACTCGAAAAATGAGAACTCCCGATCATTCGCCTGGAAAATTGGCGCTAAAATTTTAGCGATCGCTAAAATTTTAGCGATCGCTAAAAAAAAGAGATTTTATAACCAGGGAAATTACCCCAAGTTGATTCCTCAACCATAACTCACAAATATCGGAAGGAAATTTTCTTTGAAACGGCCTGACTCTCACTACAATAGAGCATTACTTCCGATACGAAAAAGAACCCTATTTTGCATGAAATAACCAGCTGCCTACAGAACATTTCAGGCTAGAATATCAATTAAGGACGTGCAATATCGGTTCGCTCCGAGGAACTGTTCATATATTTTTGCATTCAAAACCGAACTTTAACCAGCCTATAGTTCAATAAAAATACTTTATAGGCAATTCACTGGCCCCACACTTACCAATGAGCGGCAAACGGCCGGCACAGATCTAAATGAAAAGGCAGATTTTTGAGCTCGCGAAGACGAACGGACGCTTCCACATAGACAAACAGTAACCATAGGCTAACCGTTGGTAGGCATAAACCACGGTCTGAAAATATCAAAACAGTCCATTATTAGACCAAAGGACGAAGAGATATTTAGCTGCAGTTTTTTTGTAACAAAGAGACGGAAATCTATCGCGAGTAAAATTTAGTTTCCTGGCAAATTCACCGAATTCGAAGTTTGTATCTGATCCACCAGTCGACCTGACGAAATGTAAACATTGAAAATCTTCGTCGTGTGAATTCAACTTATAACTAAGATGCCCGCCTCTAACGGCTCTAATCTGCTAAAATTGATCTATATGGAATTACCTGTATGCCAGACGAATTGAACCCAAACATACGTGCTAGCAGCAAAGAACAACCAGTGTACAGGTAAAAACATCAAACATACTAAGTCTGAACAGAAAGCCAGTGTGAGGAAGAGCAGAGAGAAGGCCTGGAAAAAAATAACGGCGAAAATAAACGGCTACAACAAAATTGCGGATGCTTAGACAATTTTCAGGGCGAACCACATTTATGATAGCAACCTTGCGATCAGTCAAAGGGCCAATGAACGACAAGTAACGAGTGATTTACGGTAAATTCACTTACCAAACCTTGGTACTTGAATGAGTCGTAAGCGCTCCGCAACAGTAGCCAAAAAGGCCAAAGATATTCAAAGCGAAACTCCAAAAGGAAGTCCGCCGTCAACACCATAATCCATACTAAGAAAAATCTGACGTACAGAAATACACTAGAAGGGATAAAAATTTAGAACAGGTTAGAAAACCGACTTTATATCCGAAGTTATATGAAATGTGAGTGGAACTGAAGTGGCCAGAGGCCAAACGACCCGACACAACAACACTTCGACTTTTACCTTCCATAAATCGATTCTGTGATGCGAGAACGTTTTAAAGGCCTTCTGAGCTTTGAAGGATCAATACTTCTTCTCTTCATTTCGACGTGTGGCTCATCGAATGTGGTTTTCCGAACGCGTGAATATGGAAAATATAAAATTAGTCAGTGGCGAAAACGGACAACTAAAACTGATTTCCCTAAGTAATCGCTCATTGCGCTTGCGTGGATGACGTCACACGGCGGCCATGACATAGCGGCCATTCCCTCGCTCCCGCCCCTCTCGTTCAGGGTCAATAAATAACACACCTGGGATCTCTTCCAAAAATATATTTCCAATCAAACCTGTGAAAATAAAGCTTGGTTACAAGCTCTTTGCATTCTTAAGGGGAACTGAACTTCCTAGTCGCTAAAGAAAGAAAGAGAGCTTTGTATGAACTGAATTCCACCCTTCCGTGACCGTTCATCGACTGACTGAACAGTGACAAGAAATCTTAGATCTATCTTTTCACCCCTTTACATTACATTGTTTTACAATTTAGATTCGTGCAATTATCATAGCAGCCAATGACAAACTATTGAATTAAAAAAAATACAAAGATAAGAAAAAAATTTAAGATGATATCCAAAAAACATAATGGAGAGGGGGCGGACCAGCTCAATGGGGGAGGGGGTGTTTAATCACAATCTTATTCGTACAGCGAACCTCTTTACGACCCTTTACGAGAGGAGATCCTTCAGATGAGGAAGGGTGTCTGTCAAATGAAGAAGCTAGGTTTTCAGCAAAAATCAATTAAACCTTTAAAACCAATGGTGGAGTGTTTTAATAAGTATTAAACGCAGAGCACGAGTTAACCTCGAGCGCGAATTCAGACCATGTGAGCTTCAGTCACGCGTCAAGTTCAACTCGGCGGTCTGGTTTTGTTTGTTTTTTGTTTTTTTTTTCCTTTGGTTACCTTGGGCTGCTAGTAAAATAAGGAACGTTGCAATGGGTAAAGGAACTCAGCGCACAGAGAGCCTTGTTTGGTTAGCTTGAGAAGCTCTCAGGTCAGCCTAAATTGCGCTCTGGTTACTACTAAAATAACTCTAACTTGACTTTTCTTCAACTGTCTATAACCGTAAGGGTTTCAGACGTTTCATATCGTGCAACCCTCACACTGGTAAGAGCTACAACTGCTGTCGAGTCAGTGCTACCTAAGCTAACCGGAGAGCCATTTGGTAAACCAAAGCGTCGTTTACGCCAACAGGGGTGCTACTCAGGCGAAATCAAAATAAATAACAAAAAAATCTACGTGGACTCGCGTGACACCGTTTCCCGTAACGCTGTTACGCGTTTTACTTACAACTGCAACATTATGTACATATCTAAACAAGACTGAGACCTAGAGGCCTTAACGCGGATGGTTTTTTAAGTTTGCAGTGATCATCATTGGTTTCTGTGCGAAGATAGAGGCCCAGTAACGAAATTAAGTGAAAAAGGTGAATGTTTTTTTTCTAAAGGAAAGAGAAAACCTTAGTTGTTATTATCCCCCCCCCCCCAGCCCCACCCCCCTTCTAAGGAGATGCGCTTATCAATCATGGACTTACCTGCACAGCCTCGGGCCATTAAATTTTTGCGGCAAAACGTCTGGGCGTTGTTTTCTGTGCGAAGATTTGTTGGGCAAAATTTCCAAGCTCCACACAAACTGACAAAGATTTGGCTTTTGTGACAGTTCCCTTTTCCTTTATGCTACGTTTAAAACAGGGAAAGGGAAATCGAGGAATGGGGAATAGAGAATGGGGAATGGGGAATAGCGGCCCAATTACTGCAAGGCACGATTTCACAGGCTGTAATAAATATCTGTGTTCTAGTCGAGCTAGTCATTCGTTCAAGCGCTGCGGAACAAGGTGAGGGAACAAAACACTTAACGATGTAGTTTTTCACTCTACTCAAGTGATGATGTGTCCTTATTTGTGTTTATTGCAGAGTTACAAGTTCTTATCCTTCGTTAAATTAGAGGCAGAAAGGTAAGAATTTATTCCCTTCACCAGACACAAACAGTCTTTTGATATTTTCCTGAATATAAGATAAAGGGAGTGGTTCTTGAGGATCGCTATTTGTTAATTCTAGTTAACAGGCTGCTCTGTGTTTTAGAAAGCGCAATCATGTTTACCTCCCTGGCTTCTCGAAGACGCTTGTGCTTTTACGCGCTCGACTTTTTGTTCCTCTTACTGACAGAAAGAGTTTCTTTTGAAAGTGGGTCCCTAGGTTAATCAATCGTATCCCTCTTTACCGATTTAATTGCTTATGTTCCCCGTCAGTTTTATTTGTAGCCGGTCAGTTCACTTGTTGCCAAAACCAATAAAGCCAATGCTTTCTCCTATGACATGGTTTTCCTCCAACACGATTTGTTAAGTTTTTTTCCAACGTCAACAGCTTCTTGGAAGAGCACAACGTTATTCGCAATATTTTTCACTCACGCGATTATTAGCAGTCTCAGAAGAACCCAGTTTTCTATTTTGTTCGCGCGAAAATTGAACACCAGATTGGACAGTAAGATCTCACCTTACCCACCTGTTTTATGCAGCCCTTTTTTTGTCGCATTTCTCTCATCGATTCGGGTCACAAGCAATCCTCAGAAATGTCCTTTGCACAGTCGCTACCCAAGATGATCGACTATACCTTATTATAGGAAATTAATGCCTCATGAAGTGAATCCGAATTTTGGTTGACGATGATGATCAAGAGAAGCGAACACGGCCGCTGCGCGCTGTTCAATAAATTATGAGCCGGAGAAATTCTGTTACTAGAGTTTCATAATGTTATTTTTTTAAATCAACGGCGATTTTTTTCTGTGGTGTTTTTAAGGTTCGCTGCTTTCTTCTTAAGCAAAACGCAAATTTAAGACGGCAATTTTTTGAACGAGCGGACGACCATTGCTTATATAGCCTACATCTCATTAATCCCCTACATATACCTTCACAGCTTACATCTCATTAATCCCCCACATATCATCCTACACAGCTTACATCTCATCAATCCCTCACATATACCTACACAGCCTACATCTCATTAATCCCCCACATATACCTACACAGCCTACATCTCATTGATCCCCCACATATACCTACACAGCCTACATCTCATTTATCCCCCACACATGCCAACAGAGCTTTCATCGTATTAATTCCCAACACATACCTACACAGCCCACATCTCATGAATCCCTCACATTTACCTTCACAGTTTGCATTTCATTAAATCGTTTCTGGAGTCATTACTCATTATATTCAGTGGTTATCGACTCATGTAGAACCAAGTAACCTTAAGATATCTTGGAACAAGTATCGTTCTTCAAATTATCCGTTCACTTGCCGTGCGTTCAGCCGTTCGAACGGATACCGTAAGGAACGTTTTCGCGTGAGAGGTCACATATTTGCCGATGCATTTTTGTGGTTGAATCGGCAGAGTTCTTCTTTTAACGACGCTTTTAGGGTCGAGAAAGTAACATTGGCGATGTGCTTACTTCTTTTCACGTGGCGCCCGATTGGTGAAAAAATTCTCCGTGATGCGTGATTTAATAGAAAAATTCAGTGTGATGCGTGATTGGTACCCCACCTTTACCACCCTCTCAATTCCCCAATGGCTTCTCTTTAAAAAAGGGAAAGAGAAGAAATTGTTAAGAATTCAGGTCTATGCTGGTACATGCGTAGATGATAAGCCACGTCAGTTCTCTAAATCTGGATCATGAAATGGAAAAAAAAGTGACAGCATGTACAAGCTGCGGTCATGATTTTATACAAGCCGTGAGAGCCAAAAAAAAAAAAAAAAAAAAAAACGTTTTCCAAAATTTTCAGGAAAATATCTTAACTCGAACATGGTAAAAATACAAATGGCACAATACATGTAATGCAATCGTTCTATTGACATAAAATCAAGGTGGCCACAATACTGTAAACTTCCTCCCGTCCCAGAAAAGAGCGTTTTCACATGACATCATGGCGGCGGTTTGCTCTTCCCCAAGCAGTTAACCCGCAGAACAGGCGGATCAGCTGGGCATGGGCAGAGCGAGAAATGCGGCACACGAGCGCTGAGGGCGAACACGCACTCCACACTCGTGTATTGCGTTTCGTACTCTGCCCCGCTAATCCGCCTGTTCAACAGGCTTCCAACTGCAATGGTAAAATTTCTGTCCTTTGGTCCCAGAATTAGTTCTATTCCTAAGAAAAAATCTCTTTGGTAACATTCGGTAACGTTTATAGAGGTTATATATGACCGCCAAGTAAACGATCTATTAGTGGGCTAGCACTGCTTCTGGTGTAGATGTAGACCGTTCACAGCCCTATATTTTCACTTATTTTTTGTTTAATCGTGGAACTCGCGGTTAGAATCGCGAGAGAACTGGACGCCAACGACAAACGGGAGACTTGACGGGGTACGGGGTGAGGACAATTCGTTTAGCTTGCTTCGGTCGCATGCCCGCCCCCACCCCCTCAAGCTTCACGCTCGCTTTTTCCTTCTCGTGCGTTGAAAAATAAAGAGGCTGTGAACGGTCAAGTGTAGATGAGAATGAAGTTCGCTTTTATGCATTATGGAGTGGAGCAAAGTGTAATCATACTCTAAAAATGACAGAAACTCAGTTTCTGGTTTAATGTATTTGTTTCCTTAGGATTCCTGTGGCATTACTTAGGTGTACAGTACTTATCTTAATTTTACATGTAGGCTATACGATAAATAAAAATTGAGTAAATGTAGTCAGGAGATGACATAATCGATAAAAGTGCTTTTTTTGTCACTGACTTGTATATTTTAGCAAGACGTTTCGGCTAACTCTTAAGCCTTCATCAGAAGGCTTAAGAGTTAGCCAAAACGTCGTGCTAAAATATATAAGCCAGTGACAAAAAACGGCACTTTTATCGATTATATACGATAAATATTCAACATACAAATACATGCCACGCTTCCTGGCTGTGTTGCCGCCTGGGCGTTGAAGGCAACCTATAAATACATTAATAGTTACCTCGCCTTTGGCGAATGATTGTTAAATATATCCCAACACCCTATAAATTTATAGAAATATATTGCTTTTTGTGTCAATCAAACGAAAAATAACCGAGGTAAACTACTCCGCATTTGCCTTCTGAGTTAAGCAAAATTTTCCTCCTTCCTGCATGCTCAGCCAAATTGGGTTCTCCGTCACGAAATCAATATTTTGAACTATCCTTACCCTGAGAACATGGCCAGGATCAGCAAAAATGCTTTGATTAGGGGCTCGTATGACCTCTCAATTCGACTCTTTAATTAAGACCGCAATTTTGGAGCAGCCAATTATTGGCAAGGTATAATTATTTTTTTAATAAATAAAAATGAAGACATAAGAACAAAAAGTAAAGATATATGCATAATTGGACTTATTATTAACCTATTTACGAAACTGAATTAAAAAATAAGGATTTTTTGCGATAATTTTCGAAACAATATTAGGACAAATCCAGCAAAGTGACAAAAACTGACAACAGCTCAAAGAAACTGATCGGTGTAAAAAGTACACAAGTGCCGGGTTTATATCGACTCTGTATCAATTTGATAGCATTACCTCGCGAAAAGAATAACCAATAGGCACGACAGAAAATTATAGCTGTTTTATGCCTACTAAAGTGACTTGAGGAGCTTTTTGCAAATGCACTCTGCGAGCCGGATGCTGTTCGTTTCTCTTATTGGCTACAGAGTCCTCTTCCCTGTCTGTGTCCTTTGACGCATGTGCAGTGTCCTCATTGCTATTGGCTATTGGCGTGGATTGTTCAAGCTTGTTTACAGGCGCAGGAGTTAAAGTCTCGTCATTTTTATGGGTGTCTGTTTTCTCCGAGACGCCGTGAGCAAGCTCTTCACCATTCTCTACTTCGTACTTGTTGAGCTCAGGATCACTGATTATCGTGTTGTCCTGTTTGTTCTCTCCAACGTCGTTTTCGTCATCAGTTGTTACCGCGTTATTTTGAATTCCGACTTCACCATCTTTTCCGTCTTCGCCCTTTTGCGTGGTTTGCTCAGCGTTGTTTGGTTCCCGAGTCTCTTCCACACAGCCTCCAGACAGTGGTGAACCCGTAAGATCGTTCGCGCCGACTTTCTCTTCACTTCCAATCGATTCCAAGTGTAAACCGTCGTTCACTTTCTCAGCACTGTCACTTACCGAAGGAGGTCTGTTAACAGCAGGTCTCCAGCACATTAAGGACAGATAAACGGGCATAATACACAGTCCGTGAAGGAGACCGAGCACGACAATGCCGAAGAACATTCGGAAGAATATCCGGAAGATCTCCGAAGCGGCGAACGCCAGCACGATCATGCCGAGGAAGGTACTGAATCCTGCAGCCACAAACACAAACAACAGTTAAAACTCACATAAAAGACACAGTGCGCCTTTCACAAACTAACAAAAGCTACCTGAATGGAAATATAGGAAACGTCGTATGCGTATGTTCAGGGCATAATACAACAGAATTAATGACAGTAAAAATAATAATAAGAATTAAAAAAATCACTTTATTTAAGTGTCACTGTATTTATTTAGTACAAGCTGTTCTAATTGGGGACGCTATACATGAAGAAACAATTCAAATAAAGGATATGATTACAAGTTATCTCAGTGTGGTCATTGACAAATTTGTGAGCTCCCCATTCGTGAACTTATCCTAGAAATTAAGTTAACACCAAGAAGGGTTTACATTGATTAGTTTTACTCGGTCTGTTCTCATCTCTTTTGCGACTGTTTACAAGTTTTACAATAACTGAGAGAGTTCTCGCGCGCTCATCGGTCAAGAGCCATGGCCAATGAAAGCAAAGAAAATGGAACCATGGAAAAATCTGATCGATCTGTGAAACATTCGTTAAACGTTAGTTCTGGATATTTTGAGGTCTATCTTGAAAAGTGTACGTCGTATGTAGTGATTAATGTTTTGATCCCTTCACATGCACCTGTTCCCTGGTCAGTGAATTCAAACTATACTGAGAATGTATTTTACTGGTAACACTAGAGAAATTTGGAAAGTACGAACCCAAGGTTGAGTTTAAATTGAAAACATTTATCTAAACTTTCTACAATGCTAAATAAAGCTTCTCTGATAGGATAAAAAAGCTGACGTACCTCCCATTAAGACACTCGCACCCACAGTACTCAGAGCTTCCACTACTCGCTCATTGGCTGTTAACTTGGTTGACACGACGTACGCATGCGCAATGTGCGCGCTGTAATCGACTGCGAACCCAATAGCCATTACGAGGTTGATCATGGACACGGTGTTAAGGGACACATTCCAGATAACCATCAGCCCAAATAGCTCGCAAATTAAGGCTGCAAAGTTGAGCACCACCAGTAACGCCACAGTACAGTCCACCAGAAAGGGGCTTGTGACAATAAACACCGCTAGGCCTGCGATTATCAGGTTCCTTATTGTCTCCGTTGATATTAAAACATACTGTTCAAAGAATATAAACGGTCGAGTGATTGGAAAGGCATCGAGTTTGGACTTTTCTGCGATGTCATCTCGGAGTGTAAGCATGGCGTTTTTCTGGAAGGTGGAGCTGCCGTCACTCTTCATAAAACCGAGGACACGAGAAGCTTGCAGCTTTGTGCCGTCTTCGGAAAACTTCAAGTCTTGATTGAAATAGGAAAAGTTGGAGATGCGAAGAAATGCCTTCAACTCGGACAAAAATCTAGGACCGGTTATGTCCTTCTTATACATCTTGGCATACTGAGAAAATGAGTTCATCCAAGACAGTGATAGTTCCTTTCTGAAATAAGTATTGCTTGTGACTATATTTGTCAGCTCTCTGATTTGTTCCTGGGTGGAGTCCAGCTCGTAATCAATATCGCTATTCTCCACGATGCTCACCGGAATGGACACATCAAAATTGTCTTCTTGAGCGGTCAAGAATTGCTTCAAGTAGGTATCATCTTTTGCCAGGATTCGTCTATCAAACGCTTCTTCCACTTGGGTTACTCCGTATATTCCAGCACCAAGCAGCAATAGCGAGAAGCATATGACCACACATTTCGTTACAGGATGGGTCAAGAACTTACCCCACCGCTGCATGGCCCGATTTGAGGTCTGTGGACGAGGTTCGTCCCAGGCTGGCGCGCCCTCCTTTGGTTGAGGTGCAAAGCAGAATGGTAAACAGTCTCTGCGGCCCGATTTGATTCTTTTCACTTCATATGACATAATGGCCACGAAGAATGTCACAATCATGAGAAATGAAAAAGTGACTGTCAGCGCAGCGTAGATACAGAAATACCTGAAGAAAACAAAAAGTGGCGTTTTACTTCGGGTAGACATGTAGCAAAACTAAAAAAAACTGACTTGAAGTTGAATTCAATTAAACCTTGCCGACGTTTCCTATGTCATTTAAGTGGGTACAAATAATACAGCTGTCAATTTTGAATGATTTCTTTGAGGGAACTGCCAACCATTAGAAGTAAGAACACCAAAAGCCCAAGCAATTGTGGTTAGATTGTTTAGGACCGTACAAATTAAAGGAATACACGAGGGGATGAAAATGAATGGAAATGTAGATTTTCAGGTGGACGAACTTCCAAAAGGTCCAATCCTGTTGCACGAAATTTTCAAGATGCGTTCAAGGGAATTGTTGCAATATGGAATTTCTCTGAAGAAAATTGCATCATCTAGTACAATTACGCAACAACTCTTATATTGCCGCCAATATAATTAAAATTTAATCTCACAAAAGACGAAAGAGATATTTCATCTGTAAAGGCAGTGAATAAGCTATTGTAGGTTCCTCGTCCTGCATATTCCTGGCTTTGGAGTTGTAACTTTGAGTTGTCAGAACCGTTCTCTTAATGTATGTATGGTGGCATAATTCACTCCAGCTATACATTTCTGGTCTAAAAGTTGTATCGGCAATGAAGAACGAATCAGGGAGGCGCTTTATTATCCAAATTTCATCTATTTACCTGATCGCTGGAAACGAGGTGGAAGTGCTCACCGCGAACGCTACCAAGTCTGTCACTGTTGTCATGGTAACAGTTGCTCCCGAATGTTTCATAACAGCCTTAATTGTTTCGGTCTTTGACAGTTCCCGTGGCTGTCGATCAAGCTCATCCACCATGATAAACATGTCATCGATACCGATTCCCAGAACCAAGAATGGCAAGACTCCCACGATACTGACGAATGGTACCCGAAACCACATGGAGAGGCCAAGCCCAGCCAAAATCCCCAGGGCCACTGCAAACACTCCTGCATTAGCGAGCAAAGAGTGACCGGTCAACGGATTCAAGAACTTACCAAGTATGAAACAAGCGAAGGTGATCATGAGAGTGAAAGTGATTGAGACCCAGCTGACATCAGATCCGCTGCTCTCAGCGATGGCATCGTCCAGGCTTCTCTCACTTGAGTAGTGGACTTCAAAACAACTGAGTTTGCCCACTAAAGAGGCCACTTTGTCGATGAAAGTCTTCTCCCAATCAATAATCTTTTCGTTCGTTTCGTCGTCACTAGGGTCACGGATGAAGTACACCATTTGCAGTGCTTTCGCCTCGGTTATGCTTCCACCTTCTCGGTTGGCATCACCAAACATGCGGTTGAAGTTGTACCAGAATGGACGTCCATTTCGCATCAGCGCCGTGTTGTTGTGCGCTTTGTCTAGCTCGTGTTGAACCTGCTGGAGGTCTTTACCGTCTAACGTACTCTCATTGAACTGCGCAAATTCCAGCGCGTTAATCATCATACATTCGTCTGGTGACTTGGATTTGTTTCCTGCCAGCGTGACACAGAAGTCGGAATAAGATTCCAATCCAATAACCGAGTTGTGCGCTTCAAAGGCCTGCTTGAGACACTCAGGGGCAAGAACATTGGGATGATCAGAAGACGCCACCAAAAGGACGATTTCCTCTCGAATCTTAACTCTGAAGTATTTCTCAGCGGTGTCTAAATCTTCAATGGACTTGCTGCTTTGAGGGATGAAAAGTTTTACAGGTCTGGTTTCTGATTGGAACCAAACAAATCCAACGGAGCACACACTGACGAACACAAGACATACTTGGATTGTTATGAGAGGATGTTTGGCGATTCCTTCACCATAACAAGCGAAGAATCGCTCCAAAAGATGCAAATACCAGCTGCAGAAAGACGACCACACAAGACATGGATTGAATCGGCGTGGGCAGCAACAGCTGAAATCACAAACATTCTAGATAAGAAAGGTATTCTTGACATTAAAATGAAAAACACCAAACTCAAAACTGGTACATGGATTAACTCTGAGAAAGAGAGGGATTTGAAGACAACAGAATCCTCCAGAGTGTACTCCAATAGGGCGTTAAATACCTGTCCGTTAATAGAAAGGCACTGGTTAGGTGAGACCCATGGTGTTCAAAAATAAAGGATCAAACATTTTGCAATCAATTTTGTCTTCCCTTCTCTTCAGATGATAAGTAATTAAAGATCTCTCGCAGATTTCGGAAAACAGTTTGCCAAGTTTCATGCAGGAGTTTTTCATAAATTGTATTAAATGAGTTTATGCTGATTACGTAACGGTGAATTTTGTTTGCAATACTGTACTTATAGAAACGTTGCCAGTTCCTAACTACTTTTAGTAGTGTTCCTTTACACCAACAGTTTGGGTAATATTGAACAGCGTAGCCCCCCTCTCTTCTTTTTGCTATTGCCGTTTCTCAAGCTACACCCAACTAACTGAACGCCTGGAGGAGGCTATGACCGGCAGAGCTTTGGGTATTGTTGACCGGCAGAGCTTCCAGCTGTTCACCTGAAAAATTGTTTGGAATCTTCGATTCATGTAAGGCATAAAACCCTTAGGGTATTTTTTCTTTTGGGTTACATTAGTTGGTAGTTAAACCATTCCAAGAATTTTCATCATTGAGGCCTTTTTTTAGCTCAGCTTATCAACAATTTGTGTGCTTACGTTCTTTTGTAATCGAATTCTCAAATGTAAACTTCAACAACAATCACGTGGTAATTATGCTTTTCACGGTTTATCGGTTCATTAAGTTCAAAACACTCAGAAATACAGCTTGTGACAGATCCGGAGGCGATCTGCCGTGTCTCATTAGTTTATAGCAATTGCCAGTCTTTCCAAGACTTAACCGGAAAGGTTCGGAAAGTGTAATATGTAAGCAAATGATTCAAAAATTCACGTTGTTCTGTCAAAGGTGAAAACGATACTGGGGATATTTTAGTACAGTAAAAGACGGAAATCCTGAGTATGATCTATACAATGGGCGACCACAAGTTGATTTTGCTTTCACTAGACAAATTTGAAAGCAAATATGAGCCCTTGAAATATTTACGTAACGGATCCTGTCGAATAGGCATAATTCGCCTCATAAAATGATGAAAATTTGGGTGAGATTCTTATTAAAAAGCAAAGTGAACGTTGCACTCATCAAGAGCATCACTGGAGCGACAAACACTGCATAACTTTGGTTTATCTTAGGCTTAGATCAATTCCCATAGAAAACTGGATGGGTTGCAAGTGTTACCCAACATTCACTTCAATTTGTGATTCTTGTTTTAATCATTCTTCATTTCGTCTTGTTAAAGCATTTGTAACTAACCGAACAGATGAAGGACTCTAGGTTACTTGTTCTCATGGGAATTTTTAGCTCGATAAATGCATGCATGGATGAAACGACCAGAAGCGATTTACATCGCACGCTTCCATCGCGCGCGCGCTTCCATCCAGAATTTTAGTTTAGCTCTCGTTTTCAGTTTTCTCTCCAGAACAAAGAGGAGCAACTATTGCAATCCATCCCGTTCGCTATGGGATTGGCGTTACGTAACCTTCATTCACGTCTACATATAAGATCGCCCCAGTTCTGCTGCAGTTCTTTTACACTATGGCAATGACGGAAAAGTTACAGGGTATAATATTAATACAATTTTGCCCTCAATCATGTATAATTTCCTGCAATGTGGACAATTCTAAGTGAACTTTTAATTGTCTTCTTTGATACAAGAATTAAGATTTTATCCAGGGAAAAATTAAATATGATTCGATTTTTTTTTCAGTTTTCCCGTGAAGCGCTGTGTCAGCTGTAGCCTCATTGGTATATTTGCAGGTAAAGGACTCAGTTTTGGCGTTTATACACGATTATAAAACGAAAGTTGAAGATGACTGATTATGCAATCGATCGGTTAGTTGTTTCGGTAAAACACGCCGCAGTTAACATTATTAAATACTTCAGTACGCGCAGTACTTCGCAATCATTTTCATTTTTGGAGGGGGGAGGTATTGAGTAGATTACAGGCGACTTCGAGGAATTTTTGAGGGCTTGAATTACATCTGACAGGGCTGAAATGTGACGTACAAATTGAACCTTACTCATCGGTCAACCGGTGATTGCCTGTTCGCCAACACTGAGCTCTGGCCACACGTGGGAATTAAAATCAAACGTTAAATCTCCTAAAATGACATATTAGCAGATACCTCTTCAAGTCGCTGGTCGTTTCCACGACCTCTTCGGCCGGATTGGAAAATGTTTCCTTGCTCCTTGTAGTCATTGGCAAAGCGTCGACAAAACTGTTTTATGGCCCAATGAATAAAACAGCTGAACGGTTTTCACTCGAAAAAACAGTCAGGAAGAACCATTAGAAATCTTGGCTTAAGAGCTTGTTTTACCGGTTTGTTACCGAAGAAGCGAATAAAGTCACCATCTATCGCTTTGGTCGAACAGACCGTGACAGCGAACTGAATAAGAAATCGCTTTACTTCGAATGTTGTCATTAAAAACGGAAACAAAAACACTTGTTCCAAGAGTGTGTTGTGATTGGACGAGATGGCACGCTAATGACATTCATGAATCCAGCCCAGCTTGACGTAAGCCCGTATTATTGAAATGGTGATGCACGAGTAGTCTGTTCACGTTGTAAGGCGTTCTCACGGCAGCCATTTTGAGTTCATTAGTCCTAAAGGATTAGAATTTCAATATGTTGAAGACCCAAATACAGCAGCTATGACATCATGTGAAAACTGAAATTCTCGTATGGCTCCGAGGCTGGCACGAACAAAAAAGTTCTTTTGTTTTAGCTCTAAGCCTCAGCGCCAGGTCAGAATTTTAAGATATCAACTGCAGCACTTTCCAAATCCATGGCTTTGAATTAAACTAGTTGCTTTGATCGGCCAATAAAAGACATAAAACTAACAACGTTCTCTCTGATTGTCAGGGGCACCCAAAGCTTTTAATCCCCTTCCGATTTTCTTGGGGGTTTGTCACCTCGAGCTTTCGTGACGTGAGACATTTAAAAGAGCTTTTCCGCGTAAAGAACGTTACAAATGCAAATATACATTTCACGACTTTAGGCGTGTAAATGAGATCGCTGCTGCGTCTCTTTTAAGAAAGAGTCGCGCGCTCAGAAGTAAACTGGCGTGATTTTGCTGTACATTTCATTCAGCTCGGTGCGTTTGCAAATACCTTATGAAACCAGACTAGATAACTTTTAAAAGCAAATTGTTACTTCTCAGATAAAAAGAATCTTTACAAAATCGTTGTTATAGACTAACGATTCGATCCAACGTTCTTTATTTACATGATAGCTTTAACTTTGTCGAGGCTGTTTCTTCTTCGCTACACGTCTTGGAATAAAGAAATATGGCGTTCAGGTAAAAATGTGCACAATTCTTGGTCAGTTCTTTGAAGATTTTGACGTGAAGTAACAGGCCCTTATAATCGAACGGGCGGGGAATTTACATGTCTAATGTCATAATGTATGCTTTTGCAGCTATAAGGGTTGTTGTGCGGAAAAACTCTAATGCCTGTTGTAACGGTCGTTTTGTGTCTCCAAAATTCGGAATGGCAATAGGATCTAAAGTTTAAGGGAAATGGAAAAAAAGCGCTAATTAATTCGAGAGGACTCAAGTTCCCCTAGAAATGAATGACCGAACAGATAAACATGTTTTAGCGCAGCCTAAAATTAATCTCCAGAACTTAAATCCGTCATTGGGTGCTCCTGTGCTTGTGCATAAAGTGAACTGGCGTGAGACGCGTGCAGTGGTTCTTGTAAAACTCGCCGGTGCTGTGCCGGTACATATTATCTGATTTTGTTTCGGCGTGTGGAGCTCCTCCACTGAATGATATGTTTCTGGGATGGTATTTTGGTACGTGCAGTTATTTCATCTACCGGCTTTCAGTGGCTTTTTCAAGCAACCTTTACAGTCGGTAGACATAGCTCCGATAATGCAGCTCTCATTACAGCTTGTTTAGAAGATACGTTGATTTTTACATGTTTTACTTGCAAATGATTAAACAACACTGCAGTACGTCAAGTTTCACAAAAATGCTTTTATTAAACAAATCTACTCTATAAATTAAAGTCTCACAAAAATTTTATAGCCGCTCTAAAAAATGGCAAGGTTTTTTCATCGATAAAGAAAATTTACAAAGACGGCACACGGACGGATCAATCTCTTAAACTAATTGTTAACTTCGTGACTGCATAGTTTAGGAATGGATTAGCCGAACACGAGACAAACTAGTACAACTGATGTTGACAATTGTAAAATACTGATCTGTGATATCAGATACCGGTCCATCTTCCCCTTAAGGCTCAGCCGGACAAGGCATTCTTAAGTCAAGTTAGTCATGATATCAGATAGCTACTTGAAAAGCTACAATTGTGCCTACATTTTTGGTTTCTTTATTCCTGAGTAGAAGAGCTTTGTTTATAGAAATCTAACCTTACTTAGTTACCATCGGTTTCTTGTTAATGCTTTAATGCTTAAAAAAATCAAATTATTCAGCTCACCATGGGCATGAACTTTTCTTAAAGCAGGCAATTACAATGTCAAACAATAAAAAGTATTTATCGTCACACGAGTTATTTATAATAAAAAAGATAAATACAAAAAGCTATAATATGTTTCTTCCCAACTTCTTACATTAATGAAATGGCCAACGGTCACTTGCAGAAAGAGTTGGAAAAATTCAGCTCATTTAGTTCTCTCTAAATCTTTTTTCTAAGACAATAAAAATTTTAAGCAATAAAAAACGATTCTTATCACACGAATTATTCTTGACAAAAAAATTAAATATAAAAGGCCAAGCTACTTCCCAACTTCTTGCAATACTGAAATGGTCAACGGTCACGTACGGAAAGAGTGGGAAAAATGACTTAGGTTGTGTTCACACTTGGTGCCTTGACACCGTCCCAAAATAGTGTTGCATCCAGACCCTGGGTACTCTAAAGACCCAAGTACTATCTAGTGCCCGAGCACAAGGTCGAAACTTTGTACCCGGGTACATGCATTGTGCACGAATTGTGGTATAAACATGCCCTTAAAAAAAAAGGTGTGTTCACATCAGCGTTCAGCGAGAATTGTACTCGGGCACCCTTCTTAGACACCAAGTGTGAACATAGCCTTACTTTTTGATTTAACAACGAGAACATGCAAGTTGCTACTACGTCCTTCACTTGTGTTGTAAATAAATTGGATACTCGTTAAAACATTCTTCTTGCTGATCTCAGCTGTAGAATTGCTGAATATTGGAGAAGCAAGGGGACAATAGCTCCATTTTTAATTGACCAACAAGGACCGCCAAAATTGCGGCTAATCAAGGAAAAAAAGAACAAAAATTGTGGCACTAATAGCTAATTTTTGAAGAAAATTCTGATGTTAAATAAAAATTTGTAAAGAGAGGCAATTTTTGTTTGACAGCAAGGACCTGCAAGCCGCAAATAGCCACTTTTGTTGAAAATTACCTTATGGAATGTGTGTTTATGCTACTATAGTTCTAACTGGTTAACAAAGTCACTGCAAATACAGCTTCTATCATGTTGTAAAATGCTTTTAGATCGGAATAATCAGTGAATTCCAAGTTGTAAACTCGTCGGCCTGTTATGACGGACGCAACTTGTCCCAGGTTCCCACTTTGATGAGCTCCAACTCTTCGCTTGCGCCAGGCATGCTTCTGGGCACTGGAGACCAGTCGTCCTGGCTGCACCATGCGGAGGCCTGAAAGAAAAGATTCTTGTGAGAAATGCTTTCTAAAATGAGTAACTTATTAATATAAAAAAATCTAAGGGTGATCTGTTTGAGAACAGCACACGCATAGAAAAGGCGGTTTTGCACATTGTTATGTGAACACGATTTGGTGGTATGTTTAGATTTTGTGAGGTCTATTTTACTAACGAATAACAACACCTGGAAGTTATTGTCTGGAAAGCCTAGAGAATTGAAAGTTTCGATTCCCAGCGATTATTCGTGTTTGCATCAAGCTATGTGAACATGCGCTGGTTTCTATTTCTTCAAATAAAGTTCGAGCGAAGCGAAAGGTACTGAGAGAAACGAATCCTGAAAAATTCGAAATTCTGCAGTCAACAAAATTTCGTCAAATTTTATAATAAAGCATTACTACGAGTACATAACAGCTTTAGTCGTTTTGTTACCTTCCAGGTCAATTATCTTTTTGGTTTTCTCGCTTTCGTCCGTTGCTCCTTCCTCGATTCTTGACCTCAACTCAAGTTTGTGAGCATCCTCGGTGAAGAAAAGTTCTCCAAAGTGTGGATATTTGTTGCCTAAAATGGAAAAAGGTCGAAGATTATGAGAAATAACCGTAGACCAATAAATTATCAAAGACGGGTCGGGTCTTCTCGGATCTTCTGGAATAATCGTACGTAAAGACTATTCTCTCGATTCAAGAATTCCTTTTTGAAAAACGGCATTGAAATATAAAGAGGGCATTTCTTTAAACGAAGGCGCTCCTAGTCTCCTTCGCAGCTTGGGTTGTCGTGCAAAGAGCATCGCCTGACGATCCAAATTATGCCTGTGAAGTATACTAAATGTTGCGAAAAAAAAAAAAACTGATGGACACATTGAAAGAAATACAAGTCACAGTTGTAAACGTGACCTCCGCGTTTCCAAATTTGTCGATCATGCAATCCACCCCTACTTATAGTGCTCGTCACTTCTTAATGGGTTCTGGTCATTTGCCGAGCACCGCGCTACAAATCCATCGCTACTGTTGGATTTCCTTTGCTCTAGGTATATAGAAATTCACTGCGTCTGTAAGCTACCCTAAAATGATACAAAGGACTTTCGACAGTGGAATAAAAACCATCAGCTGAACTTTTAACATTATCGAAACGCAATCACAACAAATTACCTTTCTTTGAGTGAAGGAACACTTTTACTCCGCTGCAAAACTTTTCCACGGCTCGTCTTTGATGGAATGTTCTTGTAGGTCTGGAGAATTCGGGGAACAACATCCGGTAGTTGAATGCGAGGGCTGTTGCTAGGATACCACCTGTCACTCGCGCATTGGGTAACTCGCTCAAAGAGAAATGATCACCAGGACAAACGAGCTTGGTTGTGCCTCCATCTACCAGCTGGCCCCATAATTCCTCAACGCGATATACTGCAGAAACTCCACCCGAGAAGCAGTCGCATTGGGCTTTGACATAGGTGAGATGTCCACGATAGCGGACCTAATGATAGAAAAAAGAGGTTGCGGAACTTTGGCATAATTCTCTGATGGTCAGTGGCCACGTTTAATGATTTGGCGTTCTCTTCATCCAAGAAATGCTGGTAAATACTGTTGCAAGTTTTGCCTCAAAGCATTGATTGAATTATCGCATTATTTAATTCTTACATGACTCCGTTATATTGGGTGGAACAGTAATTGAAAATCAATAAGACATGTCCCATACCTCAGCAGGCTGCCATTCTTTGAATGTTCTAAAAGAAACTTTGTGGTTTGTTAGAAGAGCCCTCCTGAGTGCCCTCAAGTTGTAGTTAGCGAGACCCTTCTCAAAGCTCCTTCTCTGCAGTTCATCTATGACCCAGTCTTGAGTGTGCTTCTTCCTCAAGGTTTTGAATTCTTCAGCTTCCATCTTTAGAGAATCTACAGCCAGTTTTGCCAGAAAGTTCTCAAAAGCAAGCTGTAACGGAGAAAAACGAATCAATTAATTTTTATTTGTTAATCGATTAACCTTTACCGCTAGGAAATAGCTTACTGGATGGCGTAGCGAATATACGAAACACACATGTGAACTGCGGTTGAAACATCAAACGAAATTGTTTGGGCGATACCGGTGCGTCGCTCTACCGAAAGGAGATAAAAAGCGTTGATACTGTAACCAAAGTAGCAAGCATTGCTTGCACTCGTGATCTGCGAGGAACATTCCATTCATTTGAGTACCAGTGAAAACTGAGCTACACTGCAGTTGCTCCACCAAGAAAAAATGCGTGGTCAACGGAACTTGAAACAGTCATTCAAACAAAAACTGAAATTAAACCTCATAAAGATCTAGGCATATATAAAACAAATACTTCATTCCGTAGCCTTCAGCTGGTACCCGTTAACTTTCTTACCATTCATTTATATATAACTATTTTTCTCTTTCTTATTTAAACGCTTTATTGCCAACAACCAAAGAGGAAGTTTTCGATTTTGTTACTCAGCGCTAGCTAGATTTTTTTTTAATAAGTTAGTTTTTATAACAAGATGGTATTGAATTAGCCAGGTAATCACTATCTTATCGTTGCAATGACCACTTTTCCCACGAACCTGAACCTGTCCAAGTTGAAACTGTTCATCGGCAACCATGGAAACAAGTCTATTGCTGACAGTCCGCGAGCGCGGATACCAAGGAAATGTGTCAATCATAGCCACAAACTCCACCCTCTGGTTCTGCTCTCTCAACAAGGACGCCATTTCGTAGGCAACAAGCCCTCCGTAGGAATATCCGCCAAGAAAGTACGGTCCATGGCGCTGCTCCGCGCTGATCAGTTGTACGTAATGTGCGGCAAGCTCACGCACTCCACTCCAGTCCTTACTCACTTCTGTTGGGTCAGTATAGCCCAGGGCATAGAAGGATATTAAATCCTAAGAATGGTAAAGAAAAGATATCAATACAACACTGAACAGTGGTGCTGCGTTAATAATGGCTTAAATCTGCACAAAGCAAACACACGCATACACACACACGCACCAACAAATACTGGGAGATGGGAAGAAGAATTTATGGATAGCAATCAGCTGAACGATACTTCTGTCAGGTACACCGAAATCACTCTTTGGCCAATTTCTATGAAAATGTGGCCCATGATGCTCTAAACCATTTTTGTTCGCTAATTTCAGGTAGCTAGAACGTGTACCACATGTGGGCCAATTGTAATCCACTGTTTAAGGAGGCAATGAGTGCCGTGTTGGTCTTGCAAGTTACGATGGTATAAAATTGACCTTCACTGCCAGTCAACTTACAACACTTAGAAGTTGTTATCAGAGTTAATAACCTGTTAAAAATGTGAGAATTGATAAAATATGCGTGTGCATCGTGTAAATTATTCGAGCATTTAGGTGAACTTTTTATTGGTAGCCCTAGTATTTAGTAGAATAATGGAACAGTAAGCTAGAACTTCTCTTGTGCAGTAGCAAAGTACAATATACCAAAGCCTAGTACGTAGGGGGGATTGTTGCTTTCGGTATATGCGAGGCAAGGAGAATTTGACTGATGAATATGAGACTTGACCGTCTATATACACTAGTTGGGAATCACCTGGCCTTGAAATCCCGTGGAAATCGCTGCCAGATTTAACGCATAATGGTGTGACGGATGTACACAGAAGAACTTGATGGCTGCGCCCTTAGGAGTGTACAGCGGTACAACTTGAATCTGACTCTCTGACGTGACAGTAGATAGGGCTGCGTCGGTCAGTCCGGGCTGTATTTGTGCAGGTGCATTTTCTAGG
Organism: Orbicella faveolata; assembly: GCF_042242905.1. Lineage (NCBI taxonomy): Eukaryota > Metazoa > Cnidaria > Anthozoa > Scleractinia > Merulinidae > Orbicella > Orbicella faveolata. The sequence continues at coordinate 31,753,304 of NW_028301539.1, read as the reverse complement.
GTGACGTTATTTTGAAGTTGTTCACCAGGTACTCCTCCGCTAAGCCTGGCCGTGACGTCATTTGCAATTTTAAGCGCAGTTGTATCAGGCTGCATAAAGTAGAAAACCTGAAACAAGAGCAGCGTTTGTATCTCGTCAATTTGTACAAAAATATTACTACGATAATGCCGAAGATGACTTGCAAGCGGTTACAGTCAGCGGGCAGGCGATTATTTTTGCAACCCACCTCAAAAGAAACTTGCAAATTGGCTTCAAATTGTATTTTCAAGGTCAGTGCCCCAGCTGAGTCGAGACCATAGTTGTACAAGCTCTTGTTGAGATCTACCTCAGACCCCGAAGAGAATCCTGCCCATTCAACCAATACCAGGAGTAGGTATTCCTTGACGAGTTCGCGTCTTGTTTCTTCATCTTTCTCCAGCGTAATGTTTTGCGCCAGGGATTCTGACGTGTACGTCTGGTTTTCAGAATCATTAATTTCATCTCTGATCAGCGTCATTCTGGGCGTCTTCTTTAACCCGACAAGACTTCTCATGTAGCGAGGCCAGTCCACACCAAACAGGGTAATTTGGAAGCGGCTCGGTTGCTCACTTAGAACTTTGGCCATGTGTTTGACTCCTGTGTAAACATTTTAAAAAGGATTTAGAAGGTACAACTGTAACTTAAAGTATATGGTTTGAAGACAGAAGAACTGGAAGTTCATGAAATTGGGTCGAGTGAAAGGAAGACGCACGTTTCGAAAACCTGAGCGGGATAGCCATCTTGAAAGTAGGAAAAAGAATGATGGTGACTTACTGTGGGTACGACTGCCTCTCTTACCATCGTTCATGTCATGACAATGCCCGACTTAAATCATAGCCTTTTGCATGAATACGCTAATCTGAGAGTCTCTGTGGGGCAAAAACGTGTGGTACTATAGGTTACAACGAGGCTTTGCTACAAAACTGTTCTTCTCTAACCACAAAGCACCAAAACGCAAATGATCTTGTACATTCTTAAAAATAATTCATGGCACGTTTGTCGTCCTTTACGTCCTTTCGCAACAGGTCTCTGTTATAAGACGGCCCTTCTAACTACAAGCTCGACTATTAACTCTTGTACACGAAATTTTAATCCGAAAACAATTAAACATATTACTTCCATTAGCCATGTCAATACCCACATTATTAGTATCACCTTACTGGACGTTTAACCCTTTTTACCGTTTGAGAATATTGAGATATCGGGAAAATGTTTATTAGGTCTTAGCAAAGAAATAGCATACCATCTTTGGCTTGTATAAAGCCAAGTCCGCTCAAATTCATCAATTTAGCAACATTAGACTCTCGTTCCATCAAACCAGCTCCACTGATTGGTCCCCAGTTTATCGCCAATCCGGGTAGACCGAGCACATGTCTTCGGTACTGGGCAAGAGAATCTTGAAAAGCATTGCAAGCTGAGTAACAGCATTGCTTCAGGTTACCGAAGACCGAGGTCATGGAAGAAAACATGACGAAGAAATCCAAATCCATTTCCAAGCTCATTTGGTGAAGTAAGACGGAACCTTGCAAACAAATTGAAAACTGTTACCATAATGATTCTAGTTAGTCTCCGTTGCATAACTTTACTTTTAGGAGCTTAAGGAAAGGTGGTCACTAAGAATGTGGCGCTTTTTGAAAAACATATGTCGAGGCTCTAAAAGGACTCGTTGGGGACATCCACTAGGCATACCTCAATGAATTGTTTTTCTATATTTTTAAAAGCCACGCACAATAATTTGAAAAATGACTTGTTGTGCGGTGAGCCTAACCAACCATTAACGGACCTAATTAGTCCTTATTGGTATGGAAAGGTGGACGCTGATGGAGGAATTCATACAGAGGCTTTAACTACCAACTGCTAGGCATCACCCTCGTCAGCCGTTGACCAGGAACTATGGTAGTTTCGGCGAGAACAAAGTAACTCATTATGGAATCTTACCTTTTATCTTAGGGCCCATGGACTCGGCGAAGGCCTCAAACGTGAAATCTTTGACATACTCATCTCTAAGAATCATGGCAGTGATCACGATGCCAGCCACACTTGGAAGAGATTGAAGCTGCTCTTTAAAGGTCGCCATTTGCTCTTGTTTGGAAATGTCAATCTGTTAGGGTCAAAAATATAAAACGCTGTTTGGAATTTTTATCACCTTGCTTAAAGGTTCCACATTTACTGTGATTCAACAAAGCAACTTGCCCTTTATCTAACACTGAACCTTGTTAACCTCATTCTGTGTGTGGCGAACGTCTATCTAATAAAGCTTTTTTGGTATGATAATGGCACACTGGTTACCTGGAACATATGTATCTTCGCGCCTGTCCTTCCCTCTAGCTTTCGCACTTCTTGACATTTGGCATCTGAGGGCTTTGAACGGCCAAGAAGTCCAATAGACTTTGCTCCATTCTCCGCCATCCAGCGAGCCACTTCAAATCCATATCCTCGAATACCTCCTGCCACTAAGTACGTTCTGTTTTCTTTCAGGCCACATTCATCTAAACCAGTTGGAAGTACAGGAATCTTGTCGAGATCACTTCTTTTTCCAGATAATGGAAACGCGAGAATTTGAAAAGAAATGCTCGAGGAGGTGTTTGCTTGATGTTGTGGTAATGACGTTTTGTCGAAGGAAGTGGCTACGGCTTCAATTGCTGTTGACAAGTCTTCAGAAACCAGCTGCATTGCTAGAAGCTTTTCCAGGACTTCTTTGCCTTTCAGCAAATCAAGACTTGCTAAACTGAGCTTTTCGTAAACCTGCGGAGACCTGAGTATGTCTGCCATATCCTCTCTCTCATATCTGACATTTGTAGTTGCTGTAAATACGAGATCGCCAGTAAACTCGGAACTCAAGATTACAACTTTTCCTCCTCGTTTGAGCGAACGACAACTTTCTTGAAGTGCATTTGGAGCAGGTGGGTAAAAAAACAAAACGGCGTCGAAGCTGTGAAAAGAATCATCATTGAGGCAAAAGGAACCTTGATGGACCACACTTTCCGCACCCAACTCAAGAAGAAGGGCTTTTGTCGACGTTTGGCAAGTGTCAGGAATGGTGCAAAATACTCTGTGTCCGAGTGTTTTTGCAAGGGCAACTGCTGCTGGCCCAGGGCCACGGTTGGCTTCGTGTATCAGTAGTGACTGATTTTCTCCTGCTGATGCTACTCTTTGAAGAGCATAGGAAGCTATGGCTAGGCACGCTGGGATGTAAGCCGCTTGTTCCTTTGTCAGGCTGCTTGGTTTTACAAACATGTTATTGACTTGAATGGCAAGGGAAGGGGAAACCCGTCCAGAGGCGACCACAGCACACACTTCGTCTCCAATTTGTACACGAGTCTTCTCGTTTTCACCATGTACGTCTGTCACCTTTCCAACAACGAAGACGCATCCTTTTGGTTTGGCTAAATCAATCAGTGATTCTGAGGGTGTCCAGCAATATAGAAGATCTATTGAGAGCTCAGTGTGGGATGGCTTCGACAGGCTCTTCTCACGCAGGCAGAGAGTTGTTGACGAAGGGATACATGATAAGTACAATGAGCCTTTCTTCTTGCTTTCCATTTTCTGGTTTGTCGGTTGCTCTGGGGAAAGTTTTGTCCTGACCATACGACTAACAAAACGTTTGCCATTTCGAAAGGCAACCTCTTCTTCAAGGCTCTCACTCAGAATCTCCTCAGCCAATAAATCTGCTTCATGCATATCCTCTTTATTACTGAGATCAACAGATATCATCATGATCTCAAGCTCTTCGAGGCGTGCTGTTCGTCGAAATCCCCAGACTGAAGAACTCCACGGGATAGTACAGGCAGACTTCGGACAGGCGTTTAACAGCTGTGTACGTTCGGTGACAAAGAAAAGTCGAGGACTCAGCAACTCCTTCTCTATCAGCAGTTTGAGCAAGAAGGCAGAACTGTCGAGGGCGAGGCGTTGACCTTGATCGATCACATCGAATGTGTCCGGCAGGATGTTCGTTTCCACAGGCCACGTGTTCACGAGCCTAAGATTGGATAATTGGTCAGGTGGTATGCCCGAAAAGGCTGCTCTGATTGCTTCCTCTGCCTCGATGTTGAAACATCTAACATTTGGCAGATCAACTGTGACAAAATTGACTTTGGCTGCCTGAAGTCGCGCGATTAAGGCATCTGAAAAGACGGAGGAATCTTTCAGCACAATGCAAGTAGGGTTTCGGGTGGTTTCCTTCTGCCTTTGTAAAACATCCTCCATCCACTCTTCTTCAAAGGTTAGGTCATCAAAGGTAAATCGACGTTCTGTGCTAGTCAGCTCTGCAGTACGAAAGTCATTTATTGTGAGTAACACTTTACCGGATGGACTCATGACGGTAATGTCAAATTTTCCAACTAGGGTCATATCCGCGGTCACGTGGCAGTACAGCTGTTGGGTAGACGGCACGTCCCTTAACGTAATGCTCTTGAAACCCACTGGCACAAAAGAGGTATCTTCAGTTACAGAGTCCCCAATGGGAATAAAACAGGATTGAAGGCAGGCGTCTAAAATGCAGGGATGGACAACATAACTTTCAGCTTCTGCTTGAATAGCCGGTAGTCCACTGATGTCAATCAAGCAGAGTCCCTCGTTATCGCGCTGCCATATTTCTTTAATGAGGGAGAACGTGGGTCCATAGTTAAACCCAAGCTTTTCGGATATTTCTCTGAAGCGCTCTGTTGTCATTTTCGTCATATTTGTCATCCGCTCCTCTAAAGCTGGACCAATTTGGTCAAAGGCTACGTACATTAAAAATGAAGAAAAGATTTAATATATGACTAAACTATTTAGAAATATCTTGAACGCTTTGAGCAGATTTTCAATGTATGATGATTATCCTGTCAAGTGGTATAAATAGTTATATGGGTTTTAACAGGTTTTCATTTTCCAACAGTATAATTAACGAGAAAATTAAATTTGATGTTATCGTGTTGTAGTCTTTTTAAAATGGTTTGTGGCCAACAACAAGTAAAAGATAAGAACAACAACAACAACAACAACAGCAACAACAACAACAGCAACAGCAATAGCAATAATCAGAATTTTAAGACTGGTTTATCAACGTATTCGAAAACGTTTCAGCTATAGTAATACCTTTAGCTTCAAAATTCTCGCGTCTACGCAGCAGATCCAATGAAATGTTCCCACTGCTCAGAGCAATCTCTGACTGGTCATCCTGTAAGCTTGTAATGTAGAACTGAGCCTTGTCAATTTTGTCCTTCTTTTGGAAACGTAATCGTAAGTAACGAACCTGAAAGTTCATAGAGAAAATTTAGGCAATTATTGTACATCATATGTAGTATTTAAATCTTGCGAGAAAAAAGTTGAAATTCGACACACTCTTTCAAGTTTACGCACATAATGTTACCTACCTGTGTTTCGGGAAGGGTAAGAAGATTCAAGAGCTTCACATCAGTAAGTTCCAAGCAAGCAACATCTACGAATTTGTCCTTCACCATAGCAAAGGCCATTTCCACGTAGCCAGTTCCAGGCATCACAGCGCCTCCCTGAATAAAAGCATGATCCTTTAGAAGAGGGAAACGATGGAGGTCAATCTCAGTTTCCCAGCAGTGAAGGCCTGAATACGGCTCGGTCATCTTCACTTGTGCTAGAAAGGGATGGGCAAGCTTCTTTGTGGTTTCCTCAGCACCAATTGGAGGAATTATGGTTTGAAGCCGATTGTCCCTGAGCCAAAAATTCCTTTCAAGCCATGGGTAGTGAACTGAACGGACAAACCTGGCTGATGGATTCTTCTGTACTAAAGACCAATCTATGGGCAATCCCATCGTATACAGTCTACAAACTGTGTTCTGAAGAAAGCATCGGTGTTGGTCTTTAACAGGTACTCTCTTGCGAGGAAGAGTTGCGATGACAACTGGAGTTTCTTGCTTACTAAGATCCTCTTGACTAGCAATCTGTTTCACATAGTGGGCTAAAATGGGCTGCGTGCTGATCTCAATAATCTGCTTGTAACCATCGTGTATCAGGTGCTTCATCGCGGGATAAAACTGGACTGGACAGCGAATATTGCGCCACCAATAATCGCCGTTAAACTTCTGACCTGGGAGAACGTCACCCTCAACGGTAGAGTAAACAGGAATTTTCGACAATTGGGGGTTTAGCTTGATGCGTTTCATAGTTGCTTGAAAAGGCTTTCTGATGGGTTCCATATGCGTGCTGTGAAATGCACGTTTTGTTCCAAGAACGCGCCAGAAGGTGTCTTTGGCGTGCATTTTTAGGTGTTGACCCAAAGCTTCGATTGACTGGGCTTCCCCAGAAACTGTGACACTTTTTGCATCATTAACTGCAGCAATGTCAAGTGTACTACTTAACTTCAGGTCCATCAGTAATGCTGTGGCGTCTTCCGCAGACATGCCTAGAGCCGCCATACCACCATTATTAGGGGATTTTTCTTGCAGAGTTGAGCGAGCCAGCACCAGCTGAACAGCTTCTTTGACTGTTATGATCCCAGCAACACAGGCAGCTGCAAATTCTCCTAAACTGTGACCAATGACGGCGGATGGATGGATTTTCCAGGACATAAGCAGACTTGCTGTTGCGTACTGGATAGCAAAAGTGGCTGGTTGTGCAATGTAATTCTCTGAAATTCTTGAAATGTCCTCTGGCGCCATTAGCTCGTCCATGAGCGACCACTTCATACCTTGCTCATTGAGTAAATTGCTCACCGTCAAAACAGCTTCTCTGAAGACAGCTTCACTTTCAATTAACCGTCTTCCCATCGCATACCACTGAGAGCCCTGACCACCAAACATGAAAACGAGCTTTCCATCATTGGATTTCACTTCTGCGTAGGAAACCAACTTATCCCATCCAATGGAGTCATCAGCGTAGTCTGCTAGAGAACTGGATGCTTCGGCTGTGGAACCAAAAGCAAGGGCCAACCGATGTGGGAATTGACTGCGCCGTTCATTCAAAGAATAGCATAGGTTTTCCACAAAACGCTCATCCATATCTTCTACATTATTCTTGATCCATTCTGAGTAACGTCTTGCCATCTTCTGTAGAGCTTCTTTTGAGCGTGCTGACAAGGTGAGGACGTTATTTAGGCGATTAACGCTCATTTCATATGAGCATTGCTTTGAGGGAACTTCACGAAGGATAAGATGCACGTTTGATCCTCCAAAACCAAACGAGTTTAATGCTGCTATCCGGGGTTTTCCCTTTTCTGTTACCCATGGTTCAGTTGTTCGTTGCACAACAAATTCGTTTTCTTCCAGCTTAAGCTTGGGATTCAGCACATTTATATCAACAGTTGGCACATATTTCTTCTCTTTGATCATCAGAGCGACCTTGATTAGCCCAGCAAGACCGGAGGTAGATTCTGTATGATTGAGGTTTGACTTAACAGAACCAATCCTTAACTTACGTTTGGACGTTGCCGTTCGCCTGCTGTAGGTATCAGCTATCGAGTCAATCTCTACCACATCTCCAATTGCGGTACCAGTGCCATGCGCCTCAAAGAAATCCACGTCTTCTGGATCCACCCCTGACCGTTCTAGAACCCTTCTAGATAGTTCAGCTTGCATCTTTGAACTCGGAGCAGTCATCGGTACAGCGTTTTGCCCATCGCTATTCATTCCGCAGGCAACGATCTCGCAATATTCGTCATCTTTGTCATTCAAAGCCGCATGCGACAGCTTCAAAATAACTGCTGCAAAACCTTCTCCTCTTCCATAGCCATCTCCTGAAGCATCAAAACTTTTACTGCGTCCGTCAGGGGCAAGGAGTCCACCTAAGCTGGCCGAAATTTGAAACACCTCACTGAGAATAATGTTAGGCGCGCAAACGATGGCTATGTCGCAATCGTCGTTGTGCAGGTTGTCACAGGCTATTTTGAGTGCAGTTAAGGATGAAGAGCATGCCGTGTCAACGACCAAGCTTGGACCTGTCAGATTTAGACAGAAGGACACCCTGTTGGCGATAATAGACAATGTGCTTCCTGTCGCGGCAAATTGGTCCATAATGCTGTAATTTGATGGATCTGATCCGAGTTTTGAGTGATCAAGGTTCATCACGCCGACAAACACCCCTGTTCTGCACTTTTGAAGATCCTCCAGTCGCATTCCAGCATCTTCAATGGCCTCATATACAACTTGTAGTAGAATTCGTTGCTGAGGATCCATTCCACGGGCTTCCTGATCGGATATACCAAAGAACTTGTTGTCAAAGTATTTTATTTCTTCTAAGTAGGAACCTTTGACAACAGAATGGCGTCCTGTAACAAACCGCTTAGGATTGTAGTACTCAAAGAAGGCCTTATGTTGCTCGGGTCTGTTCTCGGGGTACGCAGTAATCGAACTCTTTCCTTGCTCAAGTAAATGCCAAAACTCGTCCTTGCTCTTTGCTCTGGGAAATCTGCAGCTGATGCCAACGACTGAAATTCCAGGGCGTTTAGACCTGAGCTGATGTATATCGCCATTTCGTACTTGCAACGATACTTCGTCGGTTTGTTCCTTGGGAGTTGGTTGTATATGTATGTCACTTTGAGAATCAAAACTGTGCACCAACTGGAGGAACAGAGCGATTATTGCCGGGAAAATAACAAGGGCGTGAGTCACCCCCAGAATAAGGACCAGCGGGACAAGACGATGGAAAACTTCAGATAGACTTGGGTAAATAAACCCCAGTGAAACTGATCCAGATGTTGTTATCAATGCTTCAGTTATCACAGACCACCCAACAGAGCAGAGGGCCTCGGCCATCCGACCTCGTATTTTTAACTTTGCTGAAAATACCAATGAATTAGCCACCAGATTGCTGAAATTCAGGGCTTGCACCATTGTCATGAAAAGAGATAGAAAGTAGATGTGGTTTAGATGAATTCCCCACGCTTGCATTATAGCTGCTGCCTCTAACACGAGAAAATCAAATGTTGCTGCCAGGAAGAGACTAATTCCGAGACTTGCGTTTGAGAATAGAGAAAACATGAACACTACTACCGTGGCAGTTATAAAAACTATGATGACTACTTCTCGTTCCAACAGAAAGAGGTCGTCAAGATCAAAAAATTTCTCGGAGACTGGTACTGCTTCCAGGGAAGACTGTTCCAGCAAATATTTTCTAAGTTTCTCTAGTGATCGTCTGTCTTCTCGAAATCGGTTATGTAGTTCTATCTTGAGATGGATTCGAGATGCCAGAATTCTAGGCTGAGACTCCGTATCCTCGAGACGTAAGTCTTGTCGAAAGGGGCCGTTGTGGATTTGATCGAGGAAAAGTTCTAAGCACCGGTAGAATTCTGAGTTTGAGCAGGTCATGTTTTGACGTTGTTTCCACTGCCGAAAGGCGGCCATCCAACAGAATGATTGCCCCTCGTAGAAGGAAGCTTCTTGCAGTTCCACGCAAAGGTTTATTATTTTATTCTGTACAGTGTTCTGTGAATAGTCAATATCCTCCGAGAATACGATGCTTGTATCGGTTTCTTTACCAAAGTACTTTAGTTGTGCCTCATTAAACTGTTTGAAATGATCAAGTTGGTTAAGTGATTCGGTGGTGTCCGTTCGCTCATCAGGCTTTGAAGCAGACAACACACACAAACCTAGGATACAGGCAAGAATGAAAAGTGACAAAATTTTTCCACCAAGGGACGTTGTTATCCGTGTAAGGCCTTTCACGACGCGTCGAATTTTCGATTTTGGGCATTGCACGAGTCCTTGTTCTAAGCCTCCAAGGCTTGTTATTGAAGATCTTCTTCTACTTGATCGCAGACAAGGAATGTTCAATTTCTCCAACCTGCTTTCAAAATACATCAACACTATGACTGTTACCGCAAAGGATGCTAATGAAACTAATACATAGGCTACTAGTGTTGCCACGAAAAATTCTGAAATCACATCAAAGGGAGATTTGATCGCAATCCCAAAAAGAATAGTTCCACATAGCCCCGAAAATGCAGTGAGGAGTCCCGCTCTAGTAAAGCAGGAGCTGACTCGATGTTCAAGTGATGGCACTTTCTTTTGCCGCTCCCATTCCACAAGAAATAGTATTGTGTCTGAGACTGCTTTTCCCACAAGAAAAAAGGGAATAAACAGTGTCGTTGGGAAAAGGGATGTGTTGGTCATTGAGATGATACCCGCAGAACAGGTCATGGGGAATACAATAGATGAAATCATCAGTAACACTGTTGCTAGGCAACTGAGATTATCAAAGGAAAGGAATATGAGAGTAAAGATAAGAACAGCCATTGCCACTGCTGTAACATAAAGTGGCAATAGCTCCACTGTCAAGACGCTTTCCAATGCATCGTTTCTTGTTTTTCCAGTCTTGAAGACGAGTTCTGCACATTTTAAGTGACGTCCCAACGACGAGAGGAGACTCTCAAAAGATGTTTCAAAGTTCACAACTGATTCGTCGTCTTCTTTAGTGGTTGTCTTTTTAAGGAAGTAAATAAGTCGAAGAGCGTCGGCCCGAGCAGTCGGTGGATCTGTTTTCCGTTGAACTTTAAAATTACTCAACAATCGCTTAAAGGAAGAATTGAAAGTTTGGCCAGAGGAGAGAACGACAGTGGAATTCGCCAACTCACCAACCAGAATGGAAGAAAGGTTCCCCAGATTTTCAAACTTTGTGCCAGCTAATTCGAGAGGACTGCTGATGATACAGTTATGTTCCTCTGGTTTGTCTGGAAGCAATTGCCTGGAGCATATTTCACTATAGCCAGTAATGTTCTCTATGGTCTGGTGGACGAGAACGGCGTCTTTCAAACAATCTTCACTGAGGATATCTTGGCCATGTTTAGGGACCATGATGATCTGTTCTTGGCGCGCTTCAAGAAGAGGAAAGAACTGTGCTGCATGATGTAAGTCTTTCCTGGACTGGCTGTCAGTCGCAGTGAAGCGTTCAACAGAGGGATGCTCGACGCGAAGGCGAATGAATCCTAGACAGCTTACAGTAACAACCATGAGCGACAGAAGAAGGACAACCCATGGTTTACGAGCTAGAAGGAATCCCAACTTCTCGAACGTTTTTTCGTAGAAAAGGCGGGTGCCATAAGATAGGTATCTTCGTCCTCTGTTGATGTTCCCACACCCAAGGCGACGCTTTTTACGGGTCGGGTGAATATGGTACGATCTAGACGCAAATATGCGATTTTTTTAACTACTGGTTTTGTTTTTATTGAAAACTTATAGTTAAGGTAAAGAACGAGAGACCGAAGTTCGTGTGGTTGCTAAGGTATAGAGATACTGAAAATTGCGAACAAACGACGAGAATGCCATTTTTTTAAAGGATTATGTTATTTATTGAAAAATTGTGGTTTAGCTAACATGAGCCCGAAATGAAATGAAACGATCGACATAAATTTGCTATAAACTAAATTGCATCCCTTTTGGGTTACAACAAAAACTAGGAGATGTGTATTTTCATCTTAAGTCCTCGTATCCATTTTAAAATATTTTCACTAATTCAAGATCATTTCCTAGGTACTCGTTCCGAAGAGCTTATGTTCTCAAACTAGTTTACACAGAAAAACGACATGTTTGCGTTTAAAAGTTTAGGAAAGTGATGAAGAATTTGTCAGTCGTAAAATGTTAACTTAGCTGAGTATCGTAATCAGTGTTGGTACTATTTACACTTCTTGACTGGGGTCATTCCTGACTAGGACAGCACAACCTACCGGTTGGTTATGAGAGGGATTTTGACGGATAAAAGTGAAGACACTGAAAAATTGAGTCTGAATTAATAATAAGGGGAGAGACAGTTTCCTTCCTACAAATTTACTACAGTGGACCGAGGTCTGTATCGCCCAAAAGACTGACTGAGAATGGAAATTCTGGAAATTGAGAAAACATGAACACGATGGAAATGACACATACACAAGGATTTCTTACTCGAAACGCTGGGTGGCTGAGGTAACTGCGAAGGGCATTTCATATGTCGACACACAACCAGGCCTGACCATCAATCTGTTCTAGGATAATATTTAAACCGTGTGTTCGCGATATAAGTAATTTATCTTGAAGTGAGTTTTGTGTTCACTTAGAAATCAAGTTTTTTCACTGAAGTCTTGTTTTCTCTACAAGGTTAAAGAACAAGCGACACCTATGAACATCTATTCAGTTTTCTTGTGAGATGTAGCCCTTTTGGCTCATTTTCAGGCCTTTTGCGATCAACTGTACCGTGTGACGGAATGGTGCAATTGAATTTGTTTACCCAACACTCTGACTTAGTCTTAAGCGTCCTTTTGAAGTAGAAGTACGAAAAGACACCATACAGGGCCTATGTCGACTGGCATAAGAGAAGAATAAGATAATAATTTCAGGAAAGTTCAATTAACGTGATAACACATTCTGTATTCTGAGTGCTTTCAACCCTCAATCAAATTAAATGGGTGAAGTTCTTTAAGTTTTTGTTGTAAACTATTTATATCGTTATTATTAGTGGTCTGGAACCTAGACTGTGAAAAACTATTTGCAGTGATTTAATAACATTAAGTTTCACGAGTCTCTATTGAGAAGCCATAGCTAACAAAACGTCAGCCCTCACTGCTGACATTGAAATTTAGAGTTCGCTGTAGTTCTTGAATGAACAAAGTCAGCTCTTGAATTTTGCAACGAAAGTCAGTTTTTGCTATACTCCAAAACCGATGTCAAAATGATCGCATTTTATTGTATTGAACTCAAAGACTTTTTATTTTGAACATTACTACTTTCTCGCTACTACTCATTAGCGATTTTTTTTATGCCATCGTGTGTTACCATCGCCACATTTGTACAACTCACTGTCCTTATCTATTCTAATTATTCGTGTCACCTACATATATACACCGCTTTTTATGTCACGCACAATGAGCTAAATTGGTATCGTTTGTTGTCACGAAATGTCTAACCTGATAATCGTGCTCGCTACAACATAATTTACAAAATGCCGTGTTTTGTGAAAAAAAGCTTTGGAAAGAATCAAGCCTTATAAGCCTTGATATTACGCTGTAGTCCATGCTGTCTTATGACTCCTAATCTCGTACTCTATTCAGCACGCGGGAAAAAATGTTTTTTTTTTTTTTAGTGACATTGCGTTGCAGTCTCAGTGTCCTGTTTTCTGAGTTGTAGTCTTGCACTCTATTCAGCATGCAATATAACATGTATTTTTAGTGATATTGCGCTGCAGTCTATCCTGTTTTCTGAGTTGTAGTCTCGTCCTCTATTCAGCATGCAGTATAACGTGTCTCTTTCACTGTTTATTATTCTTATAACAGGTATAATCTTTTCGGGTGCTAGATTCATGCTCTATTCGGCAGGGAGTACATTTTCTCATTTTTTCCCCCTTTTATTGTACTGAAGTGGATGTTGTTATATCGGTTGTGGTCTTGCACTGTATTTGGCTCGCTGTAAAAGACGTACATTTTGATCATTCATGCTTTTATTTTTCTGTAGTTGCACGACACTGCACATTTGTTATTGCAGGACGATACACTCCACGCGTGTCGAGTTTGTTACTCATTTTGTGAAGTCACGGCAGCACAAGCTGATATCTTTAATTGGCTTTAGAAGTCTAGCCGTTTTGTGTAATTTGTTGCATTTTTTACGCTGCTGGAGGTTGCAGATTTTGTCTACATTGTATGTGCGTGAATTGATTGAGTTTACTATGTATTTCCTTTCTAATCCTGGTTTACCACATGCTATTGCGTAAGGACATAATTTATGCATTGTACTCTTCTCGGCATTTTACACACCACTTGAAAAGGTCAAACAAGATCCTCGCGACATTCACTAAACTAACATGTCTGAAATGCGACGGATAACACCATTGGGAAAGGACACATGATGAGACTCTAGGCGAAAGGACGAACCTAGTGTTAGACGGGACTCGCGATTAACAAAAAGTAAAAAACACTACGGAGGTGAGGAAAAAAACAAACAAAACAAAGCAAAAAAATAGTTGTTTACTATCGGTTAGTGATTCGGCATAGGTGCTTTACAACAACAGAAACAATTACTTCCAATTCAGTATCAAAGGTAACATGACAAAGACCGCTAAAATTTGACACGGATTACATGTAAGAACGATGGAGTTAAAAAAGGATAAGAACTTCAAGACGAAACTCCTTAAAGGCGACCATTTTGATCGACAAGACCACTCAATTTGTTTTCTGAAATAGTTTTACTATGTAAACTTAAGACTGTCTCATCGAATATTTTGCAAGTCAAATTCAACAAACCTACACGGTCTACATGGTAAACGTATAGTTAGAAGTGTGCCTGTGTGCACCAATCTGTTGTTCATGACATTATTTTGGCTGAGAGTCGGGACTGACTGACCCGTGTACGATTTCCTGGTTTAATATAAATAGTTTGGAACAGGAACGGTAATAGATTTACAACAGCTGTAAAGAGGATAGCGGTTTATGCGTGACCAGGGCATTAGTAAATAAACGTGATATGCACGTAAATTTTGGTACAATTCGTACGTGAAACGGGCTCTTGGGCCCTTCTTTGTTACAATACGTGGACACAATTTGATTCGAACCCTTCGCTAAGGTTTCTGGCGTCTCAGTCAGAGATTGTGTGCCTTCTAAAACTAATTGTGAAGAATTCAGCAGGAGGAATGAAAAATTCAAAGTTGAAATTATTAAAAAGATAGAGCTTTGATTAAAAGATAAAGAACTCTTCTCTGAGTTATTGTACTTTCCAACTTTTCATAGGTTGCGATTTTTTTCTTCGCTAATTGGCCAAGCGAGTTTTCCTTTCAAACCTTGCATGCATGAACGCGTATGCATACTACGCAAATAAAATACTGAACCTTTCAACCTTAACTCTGTCCGGTGTTGCTGAAGCGTGGCAGTCTGTAACACACTGTCGCAATATTCCGCTAGGTCAAGCGCGAAAACAATGCCAAACAATCCCAGCATGTGGTTTTGTCACCCATAAGGGTTTTGTTTTTAGCAAGAAAACTATGAAAAACAAAGTGAAAACAAAAGCTATAAACACAAGACACATGCAAACGAAAGGTTTTGAAAGATGATGTAATCAGATGCCGTATTTTGTGACTCTATGTTATAGGAGCGCTCAGTCACGGTTTGAGCATATTGAAAAGTTAGCAATCCGTGTCAATCTTCTCCATCCTTAGCCATCCTTGTTCCTTGATGATTTATCATTATCTCTTTGGTGTTTTTCTACCTTATTAAACTGTTATTTTCAGGTTTCCTACCATTTAAAGGTAATTTTGTATGTGGCCAAAATAACTCAAAATACCGTGAATGAGCTCCTTTAACCCATTGACCGCTAAACCCGACAAAATCAGGGCTGAGAGACTTGCTAAGCCTTCACTTTCTATGATAAGAGATCGAGTACAGTTAGTTTCCCAACGCTGTAGTAGACATAAATACGGAAGCAGAGTCAATGTTTCAGCGGTCAAAAACTTTCGACGCTGTCACAGCGTCTCAAGAGAAAATGGCGGAAATCTATTTGTCACGTGAGCTTGGGTTAACAAAGTCGCGTGCTAAAAGATCCCCGTACGATAAGAGATGTTTTTCATGTACAGCTGATAAAGCGGGTAAAAAATGTCACAAAATATACCTTAGTGAGCACGATTTGATGTTCTGGGCGAGAGATACACACATAAAACCTACGAATTTGTATTCTGAAAATCGAAGAAAACCTTGTCCTTTTCACTATCGACGATAAACACTTTTAGTGCAAAATCTTCAGTTTTCTTGATATTCTGGTGAAAACGTTTCCAAAGCACACAAACGCCGCTAAATGACCATCGTGACCACCAAAGAACGTAAAAGACAAAGAAATGGAAAAACGCCGATAAAAAAAAAATCGACAAATCTCAAAATTTTGCTTTCTGCCCTAACCGAAATATTAAAGTGCTGCCTAAAAATGGAAGAGAATGTACAAAAATTAAGGGTTAAAATTCACGGAAGTCCGACAGTTCAATTTACTTTTCATGCCTGCAACCTGCTCTTCTTATGCGAGTTTCACTCAGTTGCACTGTTCAACTTTCAGAAACACATTGCGACTTTTTATCTTACACCAGGATGTCCCACTTCTAATGACAATTCCAAACACGAAGAGACAGGATTATCGAAGCTTCGATATTTGTATAAATTATACAGTCGTTTCTTAAACAACTCTAACGGTTTTATTATATTCTCCAGGCCAGGAGTTGAAGGGTCATTTAAAGGAAACATTTGTTTTTTAAACAAATTCGTAATCCTTATTGGCCGAGAAGAGCAGTCGGACTGACCTTGGCATTCCATGAAGACGAAAAAAGAAAAACTATTACAACGTACAGTAACATTAAACTATGACAAGGGACCGAATGATTACGAGAAAGAGAAAAAGCACTAACCGGCCACTTGCTTTGCTTGAATCTTGATTCAACTTGGTAGCCGCCTCAAACTCGGCCATGATAAGACTCGAGTTATCCAAGCGAGTACCACCACTGAACTTTGTCGACTGGAAGATATCAATTCGAGGTGTACTCTGTAGGCAAAACTCTACTCTAATGGGAAGAAACATCGTGCAGAGATATTTATACCCCAGTTATAGCTGCAAAGGTCGTCACAAAGGTTGTCAGCGCATGAGGAACAAAACCAATTTCCTCTTCAGCACTCAAAGAACATACACCCACTTTACCCCAACACGCAACAATCAAGTTCAGCTTTGAAGTTTCCGCATTCGCAAAAAATTGAATATTTACAATATTCCTATCAGGAGTACGTAACAGTCGACTTTTCACAAAACGTGTACTCGCTTTGCTTGCCTCGAAACATAAAATTAAAAAACGCTTTTTGAAAGCTTCTTACTGAAATCTGTTTTCAAAGAAGTTCGAATAATAAGAATAAGCATTGAACACAATGTTTTCGTTTCTGCGATAAGACGTCAAAGACTCGGGCTTATAGTGATTCAAGAAAGTTTATAAAATCTTCTTTCTTTTACTTAACTTCACAACATGAATCAGTTACCCTGCTCCAATCTATGTGCCAACTTAAATTACCCTTTAATTAAGGCCTTTAGATCGCTTTCGATCATCTCACTCTCTTTGTTTTTTTGTATCAAAATCTAATTTTTAAACTGAGCCTGAGAGTTCTTACTTTTCTTCCATTTGACCCTGAAATGTTTTTAGGTTCCATGCCACGTGCACCTACCCAATGAATCAATCCGCATGTGTACGTGCCTAGCTAGGATCAGGAAGTTCATCAAAACAGCTACAACGGAAGATGTTTAAGCGTGGAAGCTGTTCAAGCCGCACGTGCGCGTGTCTAGCCATTTCACTCTGAAATGTTCTTTAGATGTTTTAAGTTCCTTGTCACGTACACGTGACAATTAATGGAGTGTGCCTAGCTAGGATCAGGATGTTATCAAAGCAGATACAACGGAGGATGTGTAAACTAATCGCTTGTGTTCGCATATCTCCCTAAAACTAAAAGCGTTTGGCTACTGGACCGCATAGACTGACATTTTACCAAAGTTCAAAGTGTTCGAATTCTTTGAAAAGGTTATCAAAACTAACTTCCTTAGTGACTCTCAGAAGCACAACTGCCTTCGAACTCCGTCATTTTATGGCCTTTGGTGAACAAATTCAAGAACGTTTATCATTAATACCTAGCTACTAGTATGGCGACTCGGTATTTCTCTGTAAAGATGGCCAATAATCTCTAATAGCAATGCAATTAACTTGTACGTGAGAAAAACGTTTGAAAAGATGCGTTAATTTGATACCGTATTTCGTGACTGGGAGTTCAAAATGACGGAAGTGGGAAAGTTCTATTTCTGCTATCTACTCTTTTACTTAATTTTCACTCTGTTACTCTGTTTAGTTTGCATACACTCGATGTCTCACTCAACTTTTCACTTTACCGCCAACGATTTCTCGTCCAGTTTTCAGTGGCGATTTCCATCACAAGTTAACAAGGGTCAGGATTATTGAGGTTTCGACAATATATATAGCACCGTTGAGGTCTAAAATGCGTCCCATGGCGCAACGAGGACGGATGTTGATATTTTTATTCATGATGATGATGATGATAGCAAAGCACCGATACTTGAACAACTTCACGGAAGTTGTACTGGACATTGTATCGAAAAGAAATCACTACTTCAATATTTTAATATAATATAGACCTTGGCAAGGAGAATTGTTAGAGAGAAAAAGAACATTAACCGGCGTCTTGCCTGGCTTGAATCGTGATTCAAACTTGGCAGCCGCCTGTAACTCAGTCATAATAAGACTCGAGTTACTCCAATATTCCTTGTAGGATTACCTAAGTGGTAAATTGTGCCTCGTCAATGAATTTGCTGGTCGAACGCGACAGAAGCGCAGGTTAGCACTGGGAAGACGTACAGCAGTCTATTCGCCTGTAGGCACTGATTCAAGGCAAACTGTTTGTGCTCAGGCCATAATTTGACCATAAGTTTAAGAAGGAAGTTTAAAAAAGATGAAAAACAACTCGGTCGACTTTTCACAAAACCGGTACACTCGCAGTTAGCTGGCCTTGAAACCTAAAATTAAAAAGCACTTCTTGAAAACTACTTAAGGATATTTATGAGAATCTCTTTTTCAAAGAAATTCAAATAATAAGAAATAAACATTGAACACAATGTTTTCGTTTCTGTGATTAGACGTCAAAGACTCGAGTAAGTGACTCAAGGCAGTAAAAATCTTCTTCACTTCATGACATGAATTTACCCTCCGAATCTACCTGCTTACTTAAATTAAACTTACATGCACAATTGTCCTCGAATGAAACTCATTTCATTTCACGGGATTTACTGAAGAAAGCCAAGAGCGTTTGTTTACTTAGTTATTAAAACAACTAGCTGACTTGCATGACAACCCTGTATTTCTCTGTAAAGAACAAACTAACCGTAAAAGCAACATAGTAAACTGCATGTGTGCAAAATGTTTGAAAAGATGCTTTAATTTGATATTGTATTTCAAATTCCCGAAAGAGGGAAAGTTCCATTTCTGCAATGTATTGTTTTCACGCAATTTTCACTCAGTTATTATGTTTAGTTATTTTTACCGCCAAATGATTTCTCGTCCAGTCTTCAATGACGATTTTCATCACGTGCTTAGAAGGGACAGGGAAGAGGGAAGGGACGTTGAGGCCTTGTGCGTCTCATGACGCAATGAGGACAGATGTTGATCGTTATTTTTTTCATGATCATGATGATAGCAAAGCACCTTCGCTTGAACAACTCTACGATAGTTGTACTAGAATTTGCACCGAAAACAAATCAGTATTTCAATATTTCAATATAAAGGTAGACTTTGGCAAGGAGAATTGTTAGAGAAAAAACAACAACAACAACAAAAACATTAACCGGCTTCTTGCCTGGCTTGAATCGTGATTCAAACTTGGCAGCCACCTTTAATTCAGCGATGATAATACTTGAGTTTTTCCAATATTCCTTGTAGGATTACGTAACTGGCAAATTGTGTCTCGCCAACGATTTGCAAGTCGAACGCAACAGAAGGGCAGGTTAGCACTTGGACGATGCACAACAGTGTTTACCACATTCACCTGTGCGCACAGAATTAATGTAAAATGTTTGCGATCTTGATACCATAATTTGACCATTAGTTAAAAAAAGAAGAAAAAGAAGCTGATCGACTTTTCACAAAACGTACTCTCGCTTAGCTGGTCCCGGAACTTGTTCACAACATTATTCCCCCCCCCCCCCCCCAACAAATTATCTGCTAATTTAAATTACACTTTAATTAAGCCATTTACAACAGGCTTTTAGATCGCTTTCGTTCCATTTAACTCTTTTTTTTTTGTAACAACGTCTGATTTCCGAACTAAGCCTGAAAGTTTTTTTTGTATTTGACTTGTACGTGCTCGTGCCTAGCTAGAATCAGGAAGTAATCAATTAATAAGTTTAGATTTCGGCTATTATATAGTTATTCCAGCAAATGGCAGAACAGGTCACGGGTTCGAATCCCGTTGAAGCCCTGATTTTTTTCAGGCTTCTTCTTTCCAATTGCTTAAATTGGAAAATTAACTGCGATGATCATTCTTCACTTTCATCTATAACCGCAGTTCATATATGAACTATTTCATATAAACTTCACATCATTTCACTCCTCACGGGAAGATATGAACTCAACTAATTGACCTCGCTCCCAATGTGTGGCTTCATAGCTCAGTTGGTAGAGCATCGCACCGGTATCGCGGAGGTCACGGGTTCGAATCCCGTTGAAGCCCTGATTTTTTTCAGGCTTCTTCTTTCCAATGATTTAGATAAACATATACAGGCAAAAACTAACGATAGATAAATCCGACGTTTCGGCGACATCTTGGCGCCATTGTCAAGGGAAACTAATTAAATATGCGATTTCAAGGGTAACTAAGAGTTCAGAGTTTCTAATTTGCATAAGTTAGACAAAGACTTTAGCGCGAACTGAGTCTGATTGTACATTTAAACACGGTCGTAATTGTTTAATGAGTAACATCTCATTAATGAGACAATCAAACTTGTTGTGGCATTTTTTCAACACGCTAAAACAATTGCGAAGGTCATCCGGAATCCTGCCTGCGTGTCTACTATCATAGTGATTGCGTACTGACGAGGTCTTGCTTCTATGTCCATCAACGCGTACGAACAGATGGCCACGGGTGTAACCGACATAACCAGCATCGCACTGGTCACACTTGAAGTTATACACAACGCATTGTTGATCAATGAGCTGAGGCTTAGGTTCGCTTGTCGGGAACTCCTGGGCAATCTTGCGGCTCGTAAACACCGGTTGAACACTGGTCTGCAGCTTCACACTGAGATCTTTCAACTGTGTCTTCACGATATTAGCAGACTCCTGGTCTTTAAAGGGTATGACAACCCGAGTAGTGTTTTCTGTCGTAGATCTGGACCGTAATGAGGGCTGGTCAGCGACCTTTAAATTTAGGAAGGTTTTGACAGTGGAGTCAACAAGGTGCTTGGGATATTTCAGTTTAGAGAAAACAGACTTCAGTCGTTCGCACTCCTCAGTGAAGTAGGACCATGACGAAGACAGGCGATGTGCGCGATCGAGCATAGTTGTCAATAGTCCGCGCTTGTACCTATTATCGACATGACTGTGGTAATGGAGAAGCAGACCACTGTTTGTTGGCTTCACAAACACTTTAGTTTCAATACGAGGCGCTCTGTTTAGGAGTTGAGTACCGAGAAAGGGAAGCATTCCATCATTTTCGACCTCCACTGTCAAAACCTTCCTAAATTTAAAGGTCGCTGACCAGCCCTCATTACGGTCCAGATCTACGACAGAAAACACTACTCGGGTTGTCATACCCTTTAAAGACCAGGAGTCTGCTAATATCGTGAAGACACAGTTGAAAGATCTCAGTGTGAAGCTGCAGACCAGTGTTCAACCGGTGTTTACGAGCCGCAAGATTGCCCAGGAGTTCCCGACAAGCGAACCTAAGCCTCAGCTCATTGATCAACAATGCGTTGTGTATAACTTCAAGTGTGACCAGTGCGATGCTGGTTATGTCGGTTACACCCGTGGCCATCTGTTCGTACGCGTTGATGGACATAGAAGCAAGACCTCGTCAGTACGCAATCACTATGATAGTAGACACGCAGGCAGGATTCCGGATGACCTTCGCAATTGTTTTAGCGTGTTGAAAAAATGCCACAACAAGTTTGATTGTCTCATTAATGAGATGTTACTCATTAAACAATTACGACCGTGTTTAAATGTACAATCAGACTCAGTTCGCGCTAAAGTCTTTGTCTAACTTATGCAAATTAGAAACTCTGAACTCTTAGTTACCCTTGAAATCGCATATTTAATTAGTTTCCCTTGACAATGGCGCCAAGATGTCGCCGAAACGTCGGATTTATCTATCGTTAGTTTTTGCCTGTATATGTTCTTCTTTCCAATTGCTTAAATTGGAAAATTAACTGCGATGATCATTCTTCACTTTCATCTATAACCGCAGTTCATATATGAACTATTTCATATAAACTTCAGATCTAGACAACTGCGAATTTTACTGGTAACAAGAAATCGAGGCAAATCACTGACTCGGTTACAGACAACTCATTTCTTGAAATGAAAACGTTTAAATCAGAACCTATTTCAATTTCAAATACAATGTCCGCATTCCTCAGGAACAAAAAACGAAGAAATTTGAGCAAATATCAGAATGCCTTTGTTTGTCTTCCTAGCTACGTCATTTAGGGTCTTTTAAAGGAATGTTCAGTTGTGTAAATTAATTTTTCAAGTGTAAAGAGGAAGAAATTATTGGGGAGCGATATCTTAAAATCTTATTACGAATTACGTAACCTTATGACCCGAATTTGCGAACAGTCTTTATGAAAAAGGTAGCTGGCCTTTTTTGTATTTATCCCTCACAAAACAAATGGAAAACAAATCACTACTCCAATACTTTAACATAATAGAGACCTCGACAAGGAGAATTGTTAGAAAAAGAAAAAAAAAAAAGTTAACAGGCCTCTTGCCTGGCTTGAATCGTGATTCAAACTTGGCAGCCGCTGTAACTCAGCCATAATAAGACTCGAGTTATTCCAATATTCCTTGTAGGATTACGTCACTGGCTTATATATATATATATATATATATATATATATATATATATATATATATATATATATATATATATATATATATATATATATATATATATATTACACTTTAAGCTATCTGCAACTGGCTTTTAGATCGCTTTCGTTTATCTCACTCTTTTTGGTGACAACGTCTAATTTTCGGACTGAGCCTAAACGTTCTTTGTGTTTTACCAGTTGACCCTGAAATGTTCTTAAGATGTTTTTAAGTTCCTTGTTAAATACACGTGGCAACGAATCAACTCCGCACGTACACGTACCTAGCTAGGATCAGGATGTTATCAAAACAGATGCAACAGAAGATGTGTATACTAAGTTTGAACTAAAAGTATTCGGTTACTGGACCGCATAGACTCACATTTTACCAAAGTGCATAGTGTTCTTCATAAGAGTTATCAAAACAAACTTCCCCTAGTGACTCTCAGAAGCACAGCTGCCTTCGAACACCGACATTTCACGGACTTTGGTGAACAAAGCCAAGAACGTTTATTAATAACTAGTTACTTGTATGCCCTGTATTTCTCTGTAAAGGAAACAAATCTCTAAAAGCAATGCAGTAAACTTGCACGAGAGGAAAACGTTTGAAAACTTGCTTTAATTTGATGCCACGTTTCGTGACATTGAGTTCAAAATGACGGAAGTGGGAAAGTTCTATCTCTGCAATGTACTTTTTCACGCACTTTTCGCTCAGTTATTCTATTCCATCACAAGCTAATCATTGAAGCTTCGATACTCGTGACTGCATATAGCTCTGTTGAGGAGCAACGAGGGACGATGATGATTACCATCACAAGCTGACCGTTGAAGCTTCGTTACTTGCGATTGCATATAGCTCTACTGAGCTGCAACGAGGACGGATGTTAATCTTGTTTTTTTCATGATGATGACGTTTTCACGTATAAAGTGGAAGAAATTATTGGGGAGCGATATCTTAAAGCCGTATTACAAACCGAAAATTTTAACAGAGATGATAGTAAAACAGTATTTAATCATTGGTTATTACATGTAATAAGTTTGAGAGGACTGGGTGTAAAAACGAATGCAAAAACAGCATTCAAAACATAACACCTGCGCGCGCAACGCCATAAATGATTACCCTATGGAGCCACCTTAACTTAGCGCTAATTCCGACGTGCAATGCCTCAAGCCTGGTTTTCACTAGCGACGCAAGAACAAGCGCAAGCAAAAGCACAAACAATAATTCTTCTTTCACCGCGAAGACGGCCTTGACGCAGGCATAAGGACAAGCGCAAGCACAAGGATCAAAATTGTTCCTTTTTCTTGTGATTGCGCTTTTGCTTGCGTTGCGCTGTAACAAGTGAAAACGAAATACCGCTCAGGCAGGCAGACCTTATTACCCGAAAGAATTTACACAATGCCCGAAAGCGTGAGTGTTGTTCAAACGCACTCAAATCGGATTGAAAACAACGACGTTCACAATTCTCACGTAATCTCTGTAATCATTCCAAAAATAGTTATTTTGAAACCTCACATACTCTATGA
Source organism: Orbicella faveolata (assembly GCF_042242905.1). Lineage (NCBI taxonomy): Eukaryota > Metazoa > Cnidaria > Anthozoa > Scleractinia > Merulinidae > Orbicella > Orbicella faveolata. Next base: position 31,729,248 of record NW_028301539.1, on the reverse strand, counting down.
CCTCGATCGACAGCCTAGTGAAAATCAAAAACTTAGAAAAGAAACGTTAATTCTTCCTCGTACGAAAAGTTCAAGAAAACTTTACAACGGCTTTTTGTGGAGCCATTCAAAACGGCTTTTTTCAGAGCAACAACAAAGACAAAAGTCTTGGCCTTCGTTTGCTTTGATTCTTTTGTCATTGTTTTGTTGATGGAAAGAATATCCATCCATCATCATTCGACCCTAACTCCGTTTTGACAATTAAGAAAGCAGCCTACAAACCTGATCTTGACAACGTTTTGAAATGTTTTTTCCTGAGTATTTTTTCCCGAATCATCAGCGTTTTGCTGAAAAAATTACAAAAAAATCTGGAACTGGGAGGGGGGGGGGGGGGGGTTGCTGCCCCCTCCCCGGCCCGTACGCCTATGCTTTTGTTATGGGATTTTCTGAGAATACTATGTTCCTTCTCGACTGCACTGATCCCTCAACGAAGGTCTGGCTCACTTAGATGGAGGAATACTTTCCCTAAAGAGATCCACTTTTGTGATCATATTGCCGCCAATTGCAACAGATTTAAACCAATTCAGAAGTCAATTTACTCCGTCCTAGAATAACCACTTCTTCAACTTCCTTTCCGCGTTTATTCCAACTACTGACTTTCTTCAGAAAAGAAAACAAAATTAGTTGTTTAGGTCGTTTCCGTCACGGAAGAGGAAGAGGCATTCGCAAAATCGGCTTTCGTTATGTTCAGTATACAATCGAACAATCTAATAGCCCGCGACAATCAGTTTATTCAACTTGGATGTACTGATATACGATGTACGTTTACATTTGTTCATAGCGAAAATACAGATTGAATTGTTTGAATTTCACCATGAAGCAGTTTAGGAATACTTTATCGCCGATGAAGATCAGTTGAACGTTATTTGGCAAACGTGACGTTTTATATCGTTCCTGCACCATACAGTGGCGAAACTCAAACAGAATTAATGAATTTAACAAGACACGCAGTGAAATTGTTTCCCTAAACGGCGTTTATGTTCTATTTAGCTACGCAACGCCTTCTGAAATTTAAAGAAATCGATTGACTTACCCAGATAAGCGGAAGCCATCCTCTCACTCGCAAAATACGTTCGTTGAAGCTTCAACATCCTTGCAATTACAGTAGAAAACATATAGAATGATGTGTAGATCAGAAATATTGGTAAATATAGTTGTTTTTCTTGGATGGAGCTTATGGAACTACTTCAGCCTTGTGTATGTTGCGTGACATGACCAGCTTTGCGTTTCCCGATCGCTGGTCAAGAGGGACGCGAGCTCTGAGTACGCGGTGTTAAATATGTTCGACCCCTTATGCAGTTATCAAAGTCCCGAAATCATTTTATCTAACAAGGATGCTTTTATTAAAAACTTTACTCTTCTAAGCGTCATAAAACAAAACAAGTTTTAACCCTATGAAGATGATCAATTTTACAAAGATACAGAAAATTTCAACAGATGCTAAACACACAGTCAATCTGAACAAATCAATATAAGCTGATATCATAACTTGATCATTGCGTAATTTACCAATGGGTTAAGCGGTTTTTTTGGTCCCAAGGGCTTCAGTTTCTAATCAATGTTAGAAATTCTAACTCTTATCCACATTTCATTTCTTGACTGTTTCGAGAACTTGGTAATATTCCAAGACAATGATGTTTCTCGGAATGAACAAATTGAGTTTTCTCTTCCAAATAATTGATAGGAAAAGTCGAGGGAAGCATCGATATCCTAAGGCGGTGAAAAATTAAGCTATTCTCCTAACCCGAGGGACCAGGCACTAAATGCTCTCAAATAACCAATTTTGAATTCAGCGTTATCAAAAACTAAAACTAAAAAAGCAGTATTATGCCAATGTGTAAGACTACATAAAACTTCAGGGAAAACGTTTAACAAGCAAGAACCACAGACAGACAAAAAGTACTAGAAAAGTTAAAGAAAATGTGACCCCTGTCAGTGGCGGATCTAGACCTTGAGCTAAGGCGGGGGCGGGGGGGGGGGGGTGCTTCCCCCGCCGGCTTTTCTTCCTTCCTTCTTTTTTTCTTGGGGGGGGGGGGGCTTCCCCTAGATCCACCACTGCTTGCGAACGTTTACACTATTTCATAGCTTTCCTTAGAGAGCTTCAAAACGCCTAAAAAATGAAGCTCATTGGAAAATCATGATAAATTCTACAACTGAAAAGGATAAACGTTACGCAACAAAGAGAGTTGTCTAAGAGACTTATCTAGCGAAACATCAGTTAAAAACTTATAGAATTGAAGTGAAACAATCAATTCTGATCAATAATTTTAGAGGGCGTCTTAATAGCAACAAATTATTTCTAAATAAAAATGATAAAAACAACGACCTAAATACTAGACAACTTCTTGCACTAAATGATCAAATGTCAGAGAAATAGTGAAATAGTATACTTTTTAATCTGACAAGGAGAACCTACAAATCACGAACGTTTGCTGCAAATAAATTTATAATATACTTGGGTAAAAGGTTACTAGCTAAACTGTTGCAGCAAAAGGTTAAATGTTTCAGAAGCAATGGCTAAAATGGCTCCATTTCTGCTGTTCCTGATTGAACAACAAGGACCACCAAAGTTGTGACTAATCAAGATTGCCGTCAACAAATTTATCACAATCGTGTAAAAACTCACTAGATAGCTCTTAGGTGAGCCAATGGTGAAAGTTAGAAGAGAAATTTGGAAAAATGGCTCAATTTTTGTTTAAACAAAGAGGACCTTCAAGTTGCAAATGACGTAGCCTTTTAAAACTAAAGTTTTTGTGTCATGAGTGTGTATGCCGCTACAGTTCTAACTAGTCAACAATGTCACTCCAAATACAGCTTCTATCATGTTAAAGAACGCTTTTAGATCGGAATAATCAGTGAATTCCAAGTTGTAAACTCGTCGACCTGTTATGACGGACGCAACTTGTCCCAGGTTCCCACTTTGATGAGCTCCGATTCTTCGCTTGCGCCAGGCATACTTCTGGGCACTGGAGACGAGTCGCCCTGGCTGCACCATGCGGAGGCCTGAAAGAAAGGTTTTTAGTGACAAATTTATTTTAAGGTGTAACTTATCAATATAAAAATAGTTTTAAGGAGGCACTGTTCGAGTACAGCACATGCACAAAGAAGACGTAATTACCAGGTGTTTTGTACAAGACAATGCACAATGTGGTGGAATCATTAATTTTGTTCGAATTTTGCTTTGAAAGGGATAATAAAAAACCGGGTCCCTTCTTGTATACATGGCCTGATCAATTCGAAATTTCCAAAACGTTCGTTCGGATTTTCTTAGCTCTTGGTAACATGCGCCGTTTTTTACTCTTGAAATACAGTTCATAGGACAAAAGCTAAGGGGAAAAAACATTCTAAATTATTCGAAATTTTGCGAATTCTACAGGCAACAAAATCACATCAAATTCAACAAACCATGCAAACCTAGGCGACGATAATAACTTAATTAACTCATGAGTTTTGTTACCTTTCAGGTCAATTATTTTTTTGGTTTTCTCGTTCTCGTCCGTTCCTCCTTCCTCGATTCTTGACCTCAACTCAAGTTTGTGAGCATCCTCGGTGAAAAATATTTCTCCAAAGTGTGGCCATTTGTTTCCTAAAAAGCAAGATGGTTAAAAAACGTTAGAAATAACCCAAGACCAAAGATGCAAACTGTCGGGTCAACTGAAAGTCATAGAAAATATTTCCTCAATAGACCATTTTACAGTTGTCTGCTAGGTGACCTGGCCTTTAAATAACAGCGAGGCTGGAGGTGACCTTGCTTTGATACAGACCTCTACTTTTGTCAGGTAAATCCACCTAGTTAGCATTAAAACAACTTGATTTACACAACAAAAGCAGTGAGGTCTGTGTCAAAACAAAGTCACCTCCAGCTTCGCTGCCATTCAAAGGCCAGGTCATTGAGCAGACAACTGTAAAATGGTCTATTCAAGGAATCAGTTAAAAACTGACAGCATTTAAAGAGAGAAAGCATTTACGTCATCTCCAGTCTTCTTCGCAGTTTGGGTCGTAATCCAAAGAGCATTGCATGGCGGCTCAAATTATGGTGGGAAAGTACGCTATACGTTTCAACAAACTGGTGAAAACATTTAAAAGAATACGATTTACAGGCGTGGACAAGCGTGGACTTAAGCGTTTTAAATGTCTCCATATTGCAATCCATCTTTTTAGCGCTCGTCACACTCTAGAGGTTTTTGTTATTTGCCGAGCGCTGTCCTACAAGATCATTCTGCTACTGCTCTACTTCCTTCGCCAGAGAATAAACATTAAGCGCGTCTTTAAACCATTCTCTAATAACGACGTAACGATACTCGGAAGCGAAATAAAAGCCATCAGCCGACTTTTCATTATTGAAACGCTGTCAGAGCAAATTACCTTTCTTTGAGTGAAGAAATACTTTTACTCCGCTGCAAAGTTTTTCCACGGCTCGTCTTTGACGGAATGTTCTTGAGGGTCTGGGGAATTCCGGGAACAGCATGCGGTAGTTGAATGCAAGGGCTGTCGCTAGGATACTACCTGTTACGTGAGCATTAGGTAACTCACTCAATGAGTAATGGTCACCAGGACAAACGAGCACCGTTGTACCTCCATCGACCAACTGGCCCCATACTTCCTCGACACTATCCGATGAGCGAAGCGTGGGCGAGAAGCGGGCGTTTTGGCTTTTGAGAAAGGTGAGGGGACCGCGATAACGAACCTAATAATAGAAAAAGAGTCAAGAAAAGAGCTATTATGTCAAAGTTTAATAATTTTACTCTACTCGTGTTGCAGCCAACGCATCGATTACCGTTTTCCCGAAAATTGCAATAGGTTCCAAAGGACCTTCGTTATACAAGAGTCCGTTATATGGATTGGTTTTGTAATTTCCAGTTAATTAAAGCGCCTCTACCTGAGGGGGCTGCCATTCTTGATGTGTCCTATTGGCAATACTTTGGTTCCTCAGAAGAGCCTCTCTGAGGGCCCTCAAATTGTACGTGGCGATGCCTTTCTCCAAGCTCCTCTTCTGTAGTTCCTCTATGATCCAGTCTTGAGTGTGTGCCTCTTTCAACTGTTTATATTCGTCTACATCCATCTTCAAGGAATCTACTGCAAGCTTTGTCAGAAAGTTTTCAAACTGAAGCTGAAAACACGAAGAAATGAATTAACTTTATGTGAATCACTCCGTCATGATAAAAGTAACATAGTACTACTGTCGATGATGGGCTGACACGCCCTTTAGCTGTGATGTTTCAAATTATGGACAAACTCATCAGCGCGTTACATGTTTGGAGATTTTGCTAATGGTTAAGGGGCGCATCTGCATTCGGGGAATTTCGTCTGTTTTGCAGTTTACAGGTGCAGACAATGATTGTAGCTGCACCTTGTTCTGTTAACCTTTAATAATCTTCAAAAGCGGTGTCGTCTTGCCTCGGAGCCAGACAAGTTCTTGTCAAATGTCAACATCGAATTTTAAAGAGAAAAACAATTAAGATGTTTCTCCGCCAACAGAAAGAGTCAAATTTTGTGGTTAGAAAATTAGTCGTTAAGGCCCCGTCCACACTACACGTCGGAGAAATTCGAAAGCGCAGCCTTATTTCAACGGTTAGGCCTACCTTCCACACTAATCCGTCACAAACACGGCTTTGAGTTTTAGTGTGGACGGAGAACATTTTGAAAACGGAGCTTTGTTGCCTTTTCAGAGTGAAAAGCGCCGTTTTCAAATTTCTCCGGCGCAGTGTGAACGGGGCTTAAGTGTAGACGCGTTGACCAAAGCGAAAATTTGATGGGGACAATTGTAGTCACAACTGAGATAAGTGTCCATACTATGACCACGAACCTGAATATGTCGACGTGGCGAATTACTATTCTCCTGCATGGAAGCCAGCCTAGTGCTGACAGTCTGTGAACGGGAATACCACGGAAATGTGTCAACCATGGCTACAAATTCTACCCTCTGGTTCTGCTCTGTCAACAAAGACGCCATTTCGTACGCAAGAAGCCCTCCGTAGGAATATCCGCCAAGAAAGTACGGTCCATGGCGTTGCTCCTCGGTGATCAGTTGAACGTAATGTGAGGCAAGTTCACGTACTCCACCCCAGTCCTCACTCACTACTGTTGGGTCAGTAAAGCCCAGTGCATAGAAAGATACCAATTCCTAGAAAGAGGAATGAGAACATGCCAATTACGCAGTGATCACTATTTTAGCTTGTAAGATAACGGTTTAAACCTTTGGAACACAAATAAGAAAGAAGCATTAAAAAAGGGAAAAAAAAAAAAATTATACAGAATGGAGTCAGCGTTGATAGCCAAAAGTGAATAAAAGCGAAAGGGACTGTATCAAGCTCAACTTTGAAGAACCATGTGATTTTAGACAGATTCTCCCAGCTATAAGTATAAGAAAGGTATAGAGATCGATGAGGAGAATTTGTCTTTAGCTGCGGGGCCTAGAGCTCTTGGAAATGTTACTTCCACAGTCTGGTATTTACCTGGTCTTGAAATCCCGTTGAAATCGGCACCAAATTCAACGCATAACGATGCGATGGATGTACACAGAAGAACTTGATAGCTGCGCCCTCAGGAGTATGCAGCGGTACAACTTGAACTTGACTGTCTGGCGTACTGGGTGACGAAGATGCGTCCGCCCTTGGATGTGCCTGAGCAGGTCCATCGTGTTGGTTTTCGGTACTCTGAGTTTGGTTACTCGATGCTTGTCCGATAAGTTTGGCAGTGATATCTCTTCCCATTTTTAGTGGAGTGGTATCAGGCTGCATGAAGTAGAAAGTCTGAAAAAAGTAAAAGGTTAATTACAGGTTTCAACTCGGAAATGTGTAGAACAATTGTCGTGTCTTTTCCCGCCAGAAATAAATATTTTTAATGTATTTCTTTGTTTCTTGGGTCACGTGATCTGTTAGGTTTCGAGTTCAGTCACGAAATTTTAAGCTTGCTTTTTTTTTGTCCTTTGTGGAGTCGTTTTCAAGTATTTTCGAGTCTAACTGTTGCGACTGCACGGTTGTTTGTGAATCGAATAAGCATAGGCTGAGTATTCCGCTTGTGAATTGCTGAATGGGCCGATCGACAACAATAAAGAACGACAAAGAACTAGAGGTTTGTGACTGCCGTCGTGTTTCTGCGTGTTTTGGATTTACGTACATCACAACAATTCTATACATCTAAAGCACTACAACTCAGTATGTGTTACCGAGAAATGTCATGTACATGCTGATGATAACCAAGAGGGATGAATATGGGAACTGAATTTCACTGAAACTTAACTTTAGAAGAATCAATCACTTGGAAACATAAAATGAAGATAAATGATAAATGAAGCCAAAAAATGGACACTTTAAGGGGAGGTAGATGTTGGTCATCCTTTGAATTCAAATGTCATTAAGCAACCCACCTCAAAGGACACCTGCAAATTGGCTTCAAGTTGCATTTTTAAGGTCAGAGCCGCGGTTGAGTCGATACCGTAGCTGTACAAGCTTTTGTTCAGATCAGTCTCAGAGCGCGAAGACATTCCTGTCCATTCTCTCACGGACAAAGTAATGTACTCCTTGACAAGCTCGCTTTTCTTTTCTGGGTTCTTCTCCATCCTAATTCTTTGCACCAGAGACTCTGAGGAAGTCTGGGTCTCAGAAGTGCTGATTTCAGCAGTGATTATTGAGAGTCGAGATGTCTTCCTCAGCCCAGTGTTACTTTTTATGAATCGAGGCCAATCCACACCACAAAGGCCGATTTGGAAGCGGCTCGGTTCTTCAGTTAACACTTTGATCATGTGTTGGACTCCTGCAATAATAGTTAGCAGTAATAATTAAATTGTGATGGTTGACTCCATGAATTCAAGTTGACGACTACGCTGTTCTTAAAAAAAGTTCTTGTGAGAATGTAAGGCACATAGTACCCTATGAGTTTTAATTTAGTAATAGCTTTACAGCTTACCTTCTCTGGCATCAATAAAGCCCAGTCCTGCTATGGTCAGCAGTTTAGCTACAGCACTTTCCCTTTCCATTACGCCAGCTCCACTGATTGGTCCCCAGTTAATCGAAAGTCCAGGAAGACCGAGCACGTCTCGTCGGTACTGGGCAAGAGAATCTTGAAAAGCGTTGCAGCCTGAGTATGACGATTGTCCCATGTTACCAAGTATTGAGGCCATGGACGAAAACATGACGAAGAAATCCAGATCCATTTCCAAGCTCATTTGGTGCAGCAAGAAGGAACCTAACGATGAATAGAATGATTAGATTTAGCTCTTAGGCCACTAATTTTATTTCCGGAGCTTAAGAGAGGATTTTCATTGGGAATGGCGAGCTTATTGTAACATTTTCACAACGTGTTAAAATTGTTGAGAAGCTCGTTGGGCATATCACAGCGGAAGGATGCAAAGAAAGATTAAAGTGACAAATATGGGAGCTCACTGACATTAGAACGCTTATTTTACAGACCAGATTCAGAGTATGCCTTAATTCAATAACAGCAGCTTATTGCAAGAAGGGGGCTATATCGTTTCTTGGTACCGTTGTTTCGGATAATAACAGATACGCGGGAATAAGCGTATTACCTTTTATTTTAGGACCCATGACATCTGTGAAGCTCTCAAATGTCCACTCTTTGACAAACTCATCTCTTAAGACCATGGCAGAGTGTACGACACCAGCAACACTTGGAAGGGGTTGAAGCTGCTCTTTAAAGGAGGACATTTGTTCGTCGCTGGAGATGTCAGTCTATGAGAGACAAAAACATGAAATTTACTTGTGTGTACTTTTAAGATTTTTGACATGCTTTTCTTCGTCAAAAACGTTTTGTTTAAGGTCACGTACCTACCAAAGCTTTTAGCTATGGAAACGACATACCTGGAACGTATAGATCTTTGCGCCTGTCCTTTCTTCTATCTCTAGTATTTCTCGACTTTTGTCATCTGAGGGCTTTGATCGACTGATAAGCCCTATTGACGTTGCACCATTCTCTGCCATCCAGCGGGCCACTTCAAATCCAAATCCTCGAAGCCCTCCTGCCACCAAGTATGTTCTGTCCTTTTTCAAGCCACATTCATCTAAGCCACATGGAAAGACAGGAATCTTGTCAAGGTTAATCTCTTTTTCAGGTGGTGGAAACGAGTGAATTAGATACGAAATGCTTGAGGTTGCCTTCGTTTGGTTGTTTGGAGGTGTAAGTTTGTCAATGGACTCGTTGGCAGCCTGTATTGACGTTGCCAAGTCTGCAGACACCAGCTGCATTCCTAGAAGCTTTTCCAGGACTTCTTTGCCTTCCAACAATGCCAGACTTTCTAAACTGAGCTTCTCAAAAGCCAGAGGTGATCGGAGAATGTCTGATATGTCCTCTTTCTCATATCTCACATTTGCATTCGCAGGAATAACTACGTCACCTTCAAACTCGGAACTCAAGATGACAACACGTCCTCCTCGTTTGAGACTCCGATTACTTTTTTGGAGGACATTCGGAGATGGTGAGTAAAAAAATACGACGCCATCAAAACTGTGTAGAGAATTATCCTTCAGACCATAGGAACTCTGACGCACAACTCTTTCCGCACCCAGCTCAAGAAGAAGAGCTTTCGTGGACGTGTGGCAAGTGTCGGAGATGGTGCAAAACACTCTGTGTCCTAGTGTTCTTGCAAGGACAACTGCTGCTGGTCCAGGGCCACGGTTGGCTTCATGTATCAGTAATTTCAGGCTTTCGTGTTTTCCTGAGTCAACTCTTTGAAGAGCATGAAAAGCTATAGCTAGGCACGCGGGGATGTAAGCTGCTTGTTCCTCTGTCACGCTGGTTGGTTTTACAAACACGTTGTTTGTTTGGATGGAAAGGGAGGGAGAAACCCGTCCAGAAGCGATGACACCACACACCTCATCTCCAATCTGTATCTGAGTGTTCTCGCTGTTTTCTGGTAGACCAGTCACCTTTCCAACGACGAAGACACATCCTCTTGGTCTGGATATATCTATCAGTGATTCAGAGGGTGTCCAGCAATATAGCAGGTCTATCTTGAGCTCAGAATCGGATGTCTTTGAATGACTGTTTACGCGCAGGCATAGTGTTCTTGATGATGGAATAGATGATAAGTACATGGACCTCTTCTTCTTCTTCAGTTCACATCTAATTGCTTTTGGTTGCTCAGGGGAAATAGTTGTTCTCACCACACGATTTATGAAACGTTTGCCATCTCGAAAGGCCACTTCTTCTTCAATGCTGTCACCCAGAATCTCATCAATCAAGGAACCCGCTTCACGTATATCTCTTTTGTTGTTCAGGTCAACAGCTGTTACCCTGAAATTGAATTCTTCGAGGTTTGCTGTTCGTCGAAGACCCCAGACTGTAGAAGCCCATGGGATTGTATCAGTCGTAGAAGACTTGTCACAGGCGTCTAACAGCTGTGTACGTTCGGTGATGAGGAACAGTCGAGTATCGAACCACTCCTTCTCAATCACCAGCTTAAGCAAGAAGACAGAGCTGCTTAAGGCGAGGTTTTGGGCTTGATCAATCACATGGAAGCTATTTGGTAGAAGAGTCGTTTCCACCGGCCACATGTTGATGACCTTTAGGTTGGATGAGTGACTGGGTGGTACATTGGAAAAAGCTGCGCTGATTGCCTCTTCTGCTTGGGAGTTGAAGCATCCGGCATTTGGCGGCTCAACTGTGATGATATTGACTTTAGCTTCCTTAAGTCTTGTGACTAACAAATCAGAGAAATCAGTGGATTCTCTAAGCACTAGGCAAGTCACGTTTGGTGAGGTTTTGCTTTGCTTGTGTAACTCATCCTCCATCCACTGAATTTCATAGGCAAGGCCATCAAGGAGAAATCGCCTTGGTGTGCTAGTCAACTCTGCGATGCGAAACTCACTCATGGTAAGTAAAACGTTTCCGGACGGACTCATGAGGGAAACATCAAATTTTCCAAACTCAGTCGCATCCGCAGTGACGTGACAGTACAGCTGTTTGGTACAGGGCATGTTGCACAGAGAAATTCTCTTGAAACCCACTGGCACAATGGAGGTGTCTTCAGTTTCTAAGTTCCCAAGTGGAACAAAGCAGGATTGAAGACATGTGTCTAAAATGGAAGGATGGATCACATAATCACCAGCTTCTTTTTGAATGACGGGCGATCCACTGATGTCAACTAAGCAAAGTCCCTCGTTATCACCCCGCCATATTTGTTTGATGATCCAGAAATTAGGCCCATAGTTGAAGCCATACCTCTCCGTTATTTCTTTAAACTGTTCCATCGGCATAGTCGTCATATTTGTGATGAGTTCCTTTACGGCTGGTCCAACCTCATTGGAAGCTGCGAGAAAGCAAAAAAGAATCAATTTAACGTTTAACTTCCATATTATGGATTGTTGACCAAGCTTGGTAGATAATCAATATTAGTACAATTTCCAGAGGTGAATATAAGAATTGGACATTCTGATTCGTCGAAAAACTCCGCTTCTGACGCTTATATTCACCGCACTAGACGGTGAATATAACATTTCTGAGCTTGGTTACTAAGCTCACCACCTTTGCTATCTTGCCAAGTAAACATGGCGGACAGTTGCTGAATGAAATTATCATTTACTGGAAAGACATTACTCCAAGTCCAGGATATTTGATTACCAGTAGGCTGAGGCTACTCATTTTTAGACGATGATGACAACGGTGAAGGAAGTCAAAAACGATAAAACAAGGGTACCGGATGAATTTAATTTTCGTAATGTTCGCTTGTTTGTTTTCCCGCCGAACTTGATGTGTAAATTGATTCACAATCAATGTACACCTTAGCTTATTATTAAAACTACGGCTACATACGTGTCAGGAAACGAACAACTGCGTCAGTGTTTTTAAGTTTTGGTCCGTTATTTTGTAGTTCTTGATATTTACCTCTGAAAATTATACTAAAACAATTATTCGCCGTAAATATTCACCAATTTTCACTGCGCCTAGGCGAATAATTGTTAAACACTAATGGCGGGTTATTGGTCACAGGACAGAATTTGGTAGACCTTAGACGTTGGCAGAGCCAGCCATGAAAAACTAGCTAGCTATTTCTAGAAAGCTTTAAGAATATCTAGGAGAGTAAAATATTGCAAAGAATTTATAAACGAATAAAGGCGAGAAGAAAATAACACAACAACAACAAAGCCTGCAAGGGTTAAAGTACCTTCTTCCTCAAAGTGCTTTTGCTTGTGTAATAGATCCACGGAGATTTTACCGCTACTCAGGTTAATTTCGGAGCGGTCGCCCTGAACGCTTGTTATGTAGAACTGAGCTTCGTCAATTCTGTTGCTCTTCAGGAGACGTAGTCGTAGGGAACGAACCTAAAGTACAAAAAAAACTAAATTATTTGCTGCAAGTACTTTTATGAAACTCTCATTTTGTTTAGTACAATAATTTTTGTTTACCTGTGTTTCTGGCAGTGTGAGAAGACTTGAAAGCTTCACATCACTTAGTTCTAAGCCAGCGACGTCTACGAACTTGTCCATGACCATTGCAAAGGCCATTTCTAGGTAAGCAGATCCGGGCATCACAGTACCTCCTTGAATAAGGGCGTGATCCTTCAGAGTTGGAAAGCGGTGTAGGTCAATCTCGGTCTCCCAGCAATGCAGGCCTGAATTCAGGTCAGTCATCTTCACTTGTCCTAGAAAGGGATGTGTTTGCTTGATGGTTTTCTCAGCTCCAATAGGTGAGATTATGGTTTCGGGTGGATGTTCCCTATACCAGAAGCTCTTCTCTATCCATGGATAGTTGAGTGAACGGACAAACTTAGCCGATGGATTTGGTTGTACGCAAGCCCAGTCTATGGGAAATCCCATTGTATACAGTTTACATACTGTATTTTGAAGAAAACTCTTGTGCTGGTCTTGCACAGGTACCCTTTTGCGCGGGAGAGTTGCCACGACAACTGGCATTTCTTGATTTTTAAGATTGTTTTGAAGAGCAATCTGTTTGACGTAGTGAGCTAAAATAGGCTGCGTACTTATCTCAATAATCTGCTTGTAACCATCTTTCAGCAGACGCTTTACAGCTGGATTAAATTGGACTGGACAACGAATATTTCGCCACCAGTAGACGCCGTCAAACCGCTGACCCGAGATAACCTCACCCTCGACTGTAGAATACATAGGTATTTTCGCCAGTTGAGGGTTAACGTTGATGCGCTTCATAGCTGCTTGAAAAGGCTTCTTAATGGGTTCCATGTGTGTGCTGTGAAATGCGCGTTTTGTTCCTAAAACTCGCCAGAAAGTATCTTTTGCGTGAATTGCTAGATGTTGACCCAGTGCCTCGATTGATTGGGCTTCTCCAGACACTGTCACGCTCTTCGCGTCATTAACTGCGGCGATGTCAAGCGTGGCACTTAGCTTAAGTTTTAGCAGTAATGTCTTGGCGCTTTCTTCAGACAAACCCAGAGCGGCCATACCGCCATTATTGGGGCATTTCTCTTGAAGAGTGGCGCGAGCCAGCACCAGTTGAACGGCTTCCCTAACCGTTACGATCTCAGCAACACAGGCAGCTGCAAACTCTCCGAGACTGTGACCGATGACCGCGGAAGGATGGATTTTCCAGGACATCAGCAACTGTGCAGTCGCGTATTGGATAGCAAAAGTGGCCGGCTGAGCGAAGAAATTCTCCGAAATCCTTGAAACGTCTTCTGGTGCCATTAACTCGTCCATGAGCGACCATGCCACACCCAGATCTTTAAGTAGGTTGGTCACCGTCAAAACAGCTTCCCTAAAAACAGCTTCACACTCAATTAACTGTCTTCCCATAGCATACCACTGAGATCCCTGACCACCAAACATGAAGACGAGTTTTCCACCATTGGAGGTCACTTCTGCGTATGAAACTAACTTATCCCATCCCATGGAGTCATCAGAGTAGTCTGCAAGAGACTTGGATGCTTCCGCAGTGGATCCAAAGGCAAGTGCTAACCGGTGTGGAAGTTGGCTGCGGCGTTCGTTTAAAGAGTAGCATAAGTTTTCCACAAAAGGCTTATCCATAGCTTCGATGTTAATTCTAATCCATTCGGAGTAGAGTCCTGCCATCTTCTGTAGAGCTTCTTTTGAACGCGCTGACAGGGCGAGAATATTGTTTGGACGTTCAGTGATTTCTTCCTCTAAACCTTGTTTGGGTGTAACTTCACGAAGCAGCAGGTGTACATTTGAACCACCAAAACCAAAGGAGTTTACAGCTGCTATTCGTGGTTTTCCTTTTGTTTCTAGCCAGGGCTCATTGGTTTGTTGTACAACAAGCTCTTTTTCTTCCAGCTTTAGTTTAGGATTAAGCACGTGTACGTTAACGGTTGGTACATATTTCTTCTTTTTGATCATCAGAGCGACTTTGATAAGCCCAGCAAGACCTGAGGTTGATTCCGTGTGATTAAGGTTCGACTTGACGGAACCGACTCTTAGCTTTCGTGCGGGCTTTCCACGTCCTCTGGTGTAGGTCTCAGCTATCGAATTAGCCTCTACCACATCTCCAATTGCCGTACCAGTGCCATGCGCTTCGAAATAATCCACGTCTTCCGGATTCACTCCCGACTGTTCTAGAACCCTTCTGGATAGTTCAGCTTGCATCTTTGCACTCGGTGCCGTGACTGGTACGGCATTTTGTCCATCGTTGTTCATCCCACAGGCAATTATCTCGCAATATTGGTCATCTTTGTCACTCAAAGCTGCATTTGATAGCTTTAAAATTACCGCTGCAAAACCTTCTCCGCGTCCATAGCCATCACCAGATGCATTAAAACTTTTACACCGTCCATCTGGCGCCAGGAGCCCGGCTAAGCTGGATACCATCTGCATAGCTGGATTAAGGACAATGTTAGGTGCGCAAACGATGGCTATCTCGCAGTCTTCATTATGCAGGTTATCACAGGCTAGTTTAAGCGCGGTTAGGGATGACGAGCATGCTGTATCAACGGCCAGGCTTGGCCCTGTTAGGTTAAGACAGAAGGACACTCTGTTGGCGAGAATAGCCATTGAGCCTCCTGTAGAGGAAAACTGGTCGATATTGCTGTAATTTGACTTGTCGGTCACAAGTGCTACATAATCCAGATTCATCACGCCCACAAATACCCCTGTTCTACACTTCTGAAGATCTTCAAGCCGCATTCCAGCATCTTCAATGGCCTCATACACCACCTGCAACAAAATTCGCTGCTGGGGATCCATGCTACGGGCTTCTTGATTGGAAATTCCGAAAAACCGGTTGTCAAAATGGGTTATTTCTTCCAAGTAGGATCCATTCACAGCAGAAAGGCGTCCACTTACAAAGCGCCTAGGATTATATAGCTCATGGAACGTTTTATGCTGTTCAGTTCTGTTGTTGGGGAATGGACCATTTGCACACTTCCCATGTTCAAGGAAGTACCAAAACTGATCCTTGCTGCTAGCACCAGGAAATCTGCAGCTGATGCCAACGATGGAAATTCCAGGGCGTTTGGACTTAAGCTGTTGTAAGTTCCCATCTCGTACTTGTAACGACAGCCCGTCGTGTTGTTCCTTGAAGGTTGGTCCTACATCTACGTCATTTTGAGAATCAAAACTGTGCTTGACCTCGAGGAACAATACGATTATCGGCGGTAAAATGACGAGAGCGTGTGTCATTCCTAGAACAAGCACAAGTGGGACAAGTTGATGAAAAATTCCTGTTAGACTTGGATAAATGAGCCCTAATGAGACTGACCCAGATATAGTTATTGACGCTGCAGTTATCACAGACCATCCAACAGAGATTAGGGCCTCACTCATGCGAGCTCGTATTTTTTGCTTTGCCGAGAATACAAATGAATGGGCAACCTGAATACTAAAATTCAGGGAGACGATAATCGCCACAAAGAGGGAGAGAAAGGAAATATGATTCAGATGAATTTTCCACACCTCCATTATAGCTGCTGCCTCTAACACGAGAAAATCAAATGTCATAGCTAGAAAGATGCTCATCCCGAAACTTGTGCTTGAGAACAGAGAGAATATAAACACCACTGCTGTGGCAGTTACGAAGACTGCGAAGACTGCTTCTCGCTCCAACAGATAGAGGTCATCAAGATCGAAAAATTTATCAGAGACTGGTACAGCTTCCAGGGAAGACTGTTCGAGCAAGTCTTTTCTCAGTTTCTCTAATGATCCCCTGTCTTCTCGAAATTGGTTCTGTAGTTCCATCTTCAGATGAATTCGAGATGCCAGAATAATACGTCGAGAATTCGTATCTTTAAAGTGTAAGTCTTGTCGAAACGGGCCGTTGTGGGATTGATTAAGAAAACGCTCTAAACACTGATAGAAAGCTGAGTTCAAGCAGGTCTTGTTTTGGTTTTGCTTCCAGTGTTGAAAGGCTAATATCCAGCAGAACGATTTTCCTTCGCTGTAAGAAGCCTTTTCCAGTTTTGTACACATGTTTGTTATTCCATTTTGTACGTGCTCCTGTGAATAGTCAAGTTTCTCAGAGAAAACGACACTTGTATCAGTTTCTTTGCCAAAGAAGTTTTGTTGTGCGTCACTAAACTGCCTAAACTTTTCACTTTGGTAAAGCGACTCGGTCGTGCTCGTTCTCTCATCTGTTTGCAAGGCAGACAACACACATAAAACGATGATGCCGACGAGGACAAGAAATGCTAGAATTTTTCCAACATGTGACGTCATTATCCATGTAAGGCTTTTTAGAGCGCGTTTCAGTTTAACTTTTCGGCATTCCACAAGTCCTTGGTCGAAGCTTCCAAAGTCAGTTGTTGATGATTTTCTTCTACAGGATCGTAGACAAGGATTGTCCAGTTTCTTCAGCCTTCTTTCAAAATACATCAACAGTATGACTGTTACTATAAAGGATGCTGCCGAATTAACTGCATATGTGACGAGTGTCGCTAAGAAAAATTCTGAAATCACGTCAAACGAAGATTTGATGGCAATTCCAGAAAGAATTGTTCCATATACGGCCGACAACACAGCGAGGAATCCTGCTTTCGCAACACAGCTACTGACACGATGTTCAAGTGATGGCACCTTCTTCTGCCGTTCCCATTCCACCAGGAGGAGTACTACGTCTGAGGTTGCTTTTCCCAAAAGCAAAAAGGGAATAAACAGTGTAGTTGGGAAAAGGGATGTGTTTGTCATTGAGATGATACCCGCAGAACAGGTCATGGGAAACAGTATAGATGAGACCATCAGTAAGACTGTCGTGAGGCTGCTGAGATTATCAGAGGAAAAGTGCAAGACAATGAAGACAACAACAGCCATTGCCAAAGGTGAAAAATAAAGAGGCCAAAGCTTTGGCTTCAAGACGTCTTCTAAAGCATCATTTGCTGTTTTGCCTGTCTTGAAGGAGAGTTCTGCACACTCTAGGCGACGACCCAATGACGAAAGGAGACTTTCAAAAGAGGTTTCAAAGTTAAGAACTGCTTGGGTTTCTTCAGTGTTGGTCTTTTTAATGAAGTAACTAACTCGAAGAGCGTCCGCTCGAGCAGTCGGTGGATCTGCGTCATGTTGAACTTGAAAATTACCCAGCATTTGCCTGAAGGAGGAGTTGAAGGTTTGTCCAGTGGATAAAACGAGTGTCGAGTTCGTCAACTCGCGAACGAGAATGGAGGAAAGGTTTTTCAAATCTTCAAATTGAGTACCAGCTAATTCGAGAGGACTGCTGATGATACAGCCACGTTTGGATGGTTTTTGTTGGGTGTTTGGAAGTAATTGGCGGGAGCATATTTCACTATAACCACTGATGTTTACTATGGTCTGGTGGACAAGAAGCGCTTCTTTCAAGCAATCTTCCCTGAGAATATTCTGGCCACGTTTAGGTACAATGATGATCTGTTCTTGGCGTGCTTCAAGAAGAGGAAAGAATTGTGCTGCATGATGCAAGTCTTTCCTGGATTGGCTGTCAGTTGCGGTGAAACGTTCAACGGCAGGACGCCCCACATGCAGGCGAATAAATCCCAGGCAGCTTGCTGTAACAACTATAAGCGATACCACAAATACAGCCAATGATTTTCGAGCAATAAACAGCCCCAGTTTCTCAAACGCTTTCTGATAAGCAGCAAGGATGGCATAAGACAAGGCGCCTCGTCCACTACTGATGGCACCACATCCAAAGCGACGCTTTTTATGGGTCGTGTGACACTCGTAAGACCTAGACGCGAGAATGCGATTTTGTTAAGCGATTGGGATTTTTCAGAGAAATAGTATCGTGGTATAGCTAACATGAACCACGAACGCAATGAATAGATCAACCTTGTACATATTCTCTACAAAATAAAGTGGTTCTCTTTACCTGGAAGCAGTCTCGTAGATTTGGCAGACATGCGCTGCAAACACTATTATAAAATACTTGATAAAAACCCCACAGTAGAAACAACTGGCGTCAAAGCCTGGAAAGTCAACTCTGCCGATATTTATATAGAATGGAAAAACCAATTTTCTTTTATATATCAATCAACAAGAGACGACAAGTTAAGACAGTTCTCTTTTAGATTATTGCATAGAATTATAGTAACCAAAAAAGAACTGCTCAAATTTCGATTAACCGATGACGCAACCTGTACCTTTTGCCCTTGCTCAGACTCAATAGAGCATACTTTTCTAGATTGCTCTGAGATAAAATCATTCTATTCTGAAGCGTTAGTGTGGTTTAACCGCGTAAATGATACTGAAATTAATCTTTCTAACGAGCAAATTACCTTCAATGAAATACCTGACTTTCATCAAATATCCGAATACCCAAGACGCAGACTACACTTATTTATTATTCTTTTGAATCAATATGTCCACAGTTGTAAGTTTCTTAAGAAAAAACCGATCTAGGAAGAATTCCAAACTAAAATGTTGATGCAATGGCAAATAGAGAAATGTGCTCTTTACTAATTCTGTTTCTCCCTTTCGTAAAATCAATACTTTAAAAAGGAGGTAAAGACTCGAAGCGATACATTTACAGTTATATTAAGTTCTATTTATCACTACACGTAAGCACTACTGTATTGAAAGTAGATTGCAGGTAACTCTTAGGTGCCTTGCAATTTATATCTTGTAATTTATTTTTTGTTCCTTATTCTTTTCTGTTATTCCTTTATTCAGTGTTGTTCTTTTCCCCTAGCTGTATTACGTCTTTTGTATTAGCCAATGTAATGTAAATTGTATATGTAAGTGGTGTGTATTAAATTAAAAAAAAAAATAGTGATTCTCTTTACGTAATAAAAATGAGCATTGGTAAACGTTGTTTTTCCATTCTATATTCTTGGTATACATCGCCAAAATGTCCACTATATTTTTTTCCCGGTAACGAATTTCGAATTGCTGGTCTGCTGACATAGGCAACACTGAAATCTGACTCAGATTGTTCATGTCCACAGAACTGAACCCCTTCATTCATGTAACCTTTTTGTTTTGCTTGTTGAACGCAGCAGCTTGTAAAGTTCACCTAGCATGAAGCGTAAAGAACCGTTTGTTGCATGTTTCATTCATTGTTTTCAAGTGTCGCTAACCCTCCCCCCCTTCTTCCCTTTTCATTGGGTGTTACGTTTAACCCAGTCTACACTCGAATTTCGCGTGTCTGAGTTGGGAATTTTAGGTCTCGCGCTAACTCAGAGAAGGAGCTTATCGATTTAGGTTTCTATAACTGCTTTCTAAAGGAAGTCGATCTCCTCGAGGACATCATCAAGTCCAAGGAAGGTGCAAGTCTAACGATTTACTAGTGAGCAAATGGTTGTATATTTACCTGGTTTGTAAGCTGCAGACCACGCGGCGAAGATATGCTGCGGATATGTGGTCATGGCAGGAGCCATAATCGGGGACGGAGACCGTAAGCGCGCGCCATTTCAAGTATTGGGGTTGTCCCCATGATATGGGACAATAATTCTATTTTTAGAACAAATTGCGCCATCACCTGCGGCACACGCGCGTACATACTGCGAGGATTTTTGCGGATATCGCGCGGGGGAAATGGCGTCCGAAATTCCCGAAATGTTTCATGTTTTTGCCCCACAACTCAACGCGTTTACGTCTGTTGGAATTTTGCTTAAGTATTTTCGTCGTGAGCTGCTCCAGTTTGAGTGAAGTAAGACAGTGTCGAATTTAGGTATGTTCCGCAGTAAGCTTATATATATCGCTGACCAAGTTGTGTTCCGACTGATGCTTCTTTCACATGAGCTGTACATTACTCCACTTTAAATTTCACATATGTTGAAGATTAACAGCTTTTCCATTACACAGCGAAAAACTAGCTGGATACATTTAGATATAGCAGAGCTTCAGGACTTCATAGTTTCCTAACTCCTCTTGCCACACGCTTGCGAGGAATTTGTCAGTCTATCGCGACCGAAAAGTAAAACAAAATAATTGCTAGTTTGAGTTTCGCTTGAATTGTGAACAACGCTTGATGTTTCATCAAGGCTTAATAACTTTACGTCCGTAGATACTGCTCAGTTTTATTCGTGTAAAAATCCAGTAAATTCTCTGTTGTCGATGAATTTGAGCGCCCGCCGATGCGTGCTTTGTACAGTTAGTAAACATGGCAAATTGTACTTCCGCCGCACTTTCGTGTGAAAGCGTACATCGAACTCAAACAATAGCTCTATAATTTTTAAATATTTTTAAGATTGATAAATGTTTGAGAACATATTAAAAGCTAAACTGAAAATATGAGAATAAAGCAGAAACAATCAGCAAAGTTACGATGACGCTTTCTTTAATCAACTTGGAATAACGATTTCGATTTTGATGATCGAGTTATCAAAACTCCTTGTCTATTTTCATTTTCGCAGTGTAAAACTTCACTATGCTTATGTTGAAGAAACACACATGATGTTAGTAGCCTTTTTTGCATTCGTGAAATTTGTTGCAGCATCTCAGCACAAAAGATAACGAAAGAAATCTTTGTCAAGATTTGTTGACAATTGAAAACACCGACTCGGACTTGAAAGTGCACGAGCTGCATGCACTATGCAAATGAGCTAATTGTACGCGTCAGACTTTCCTTTCAAAAACTTTTGCAAACTCACCAAACAAGCAGAGACAATAAGAAACCATCAAAACAGGTTTTCGTTATGATTAAACATTGTCTGAGAAACTCACAAATTAGCTCGATACCAGAGTAGAGAGTTTTCTTGCTATATTCTTAAGCATACGCGTAAGCTTACAACTAGCGCGAGCACATCTTATTATTCATTCCCAGCGCGAGATTGAAGTCTTGTTTATGACCCTGAAAAACCCACCTTTTCCGTTAGCTCAGAGCATAAAACTACATATAAGCGCCCTGGTTCGTATTCCCTGCCTTATTCCCTGCCATCGCTGTGAAAAAGAGAAGAGAATCTCTCAACTCTCACCATTTGATCACGCAACGTGACAACATCCACGCGAGAGCCCCTGACATGTGCGTGAATCCGCGCGGATATATGACGTCAGGATGGCGCAATTTGTTCTAAAAATAGAAAAATTGTCCCATATCATAGGTGCGCGCGAATCCCGAGACTTACGGTCTCCGTCCCCGATTATGGCTCCTGGTCATGGATTATTCACTCATGGGCTCAGAACTCTTTTAACTTCATTTGATTGGGTCACTTAACGTGTCTTATCAACATTCAACTGAATTATAGAATTTGCATCGAGTTTATAAGTGAGCCAGTTGTGAATCGTTTTGGCCGTGAATTTTGCTCTCGTCGAAAGTTTTACTGCTACTTTTGAAAATGTCCCCATCACCATGTACTCAATTGTGCTATGTCGTTTTACGACGTGATAAGCTGCAGTATTATGCGATACAATTTACGCTAGACGAGCTCATCAAAAGAGTATTTTTCTATATTTTTTTTTTAGTCCATCAATTCTTAGAATCCCAAACAAAATTCCCAGAAAATCAGTCTCGTGCACTTTGACCGTCTGGAAGGAAGTTAAATTTGATTGCTTTCAATGTCCAGCGATACGCTCTAGGACTTGATCACGTACACACCGGAGACTCCCGTACTTCCTCTAGAGTTTTGCTTCTGATAACAGTCAGTCGGTAACGTTTTATGTATTTCGGTATTTTGTTTGTCGTGGCGTGATTCCTTTATTTTTTTCTGATTTATTCTTGGTGACCGTATATAAAAGGTAGTTGTAGTACGGTGGCTCGACGGTGGGTTTTAAGATTATGATTATGTATGAAAATATCTGCCATCAAATTTTGATGCGATCCATCTGCTCTGTTTATTCAATTTCACTAGATAGTTTTTACCTACTCAGTCACGTTCTTATGGGCCGTCACGCAATCTTTGTTTCGTTGGGGAGGTTTCAGCAATCACCACAAAGAAGCTCGAGCTAATTGCTTAGCAACACGCCGTGTCATTACGAGCGCACTTGAGGGATTGAGGACTGAGCTGACCGGCTATGAAGAGCCTTGCAAAGATAAGAAATGCTTTTGTATTCTAATAGTTTAATTCATATAAGTGCATTAGCAAAGCACAACTTAAAATCATGCACATAAAATTGTAATTGCTATAATACCTATATGATAGTTCACATAAACATACAGGTTAAGCCAACGGCCTTGAGGATAAAAATTGGTTACACACTGGCTCGGCATCGTTTTCGGGTGCTTTATACTATATAGTATGCAGGTTCTAGTAAACGAGCGATACAGCTTTGAAGGTATTACATTTTGTACTCGCTAAGCCAAGCGTGAACCTCAAAACAGCTTTTTCCACTATATTTGCGCATCACTGTTCTGTACGCCAACAAAGACTGACGGAAAACTTGATATTCCTTGTCTACTTAAAGCAAGAAAATTAAGAACACTTTTAAAGAGTAAAACCAAAAACAAACGATTAATAGTCTAAACTGTCATAAGGAGAAGGACTGTTACTTTTTAACTGAGCCATATTTAAATAAATTAGATTATCTCAGTGATTTGACGTTACAAAGGTCCCGGTTTGTTTGCCACTTGTTTTCGATAATTCAGGAGAAAACCTGCTTATCTGCACGTGCTAAAACAAGGAAGTCAAAATACACCACGCGACTCACGCGACCAGCAACAATTGCGCGCGAGCAACGTGTAATTTGCATTCAGTATTCAGAGGAAATGATCAGGGACGGACTGCGCAAATAAAGACCAATAAGATGTAATATGTAAATCGGGCACGTCTAAAGAACATTATTATCAACCAAAAAAAACATTCATGGCCAAAGATCGAGGAGAATAGTTTCGTTTCAGTGACACCTAATTTAATGAGTCAATAAATCCCAGTTTTAAATGAATACTGAAATGCTTCGGAGTCAGTGTTCAAATATAAAAAGTAGCGCCAACTGGGAGCAAATGTTTAAAAATGCTTTACTAACAATACCATTTCGTTTTCCTTGTATTGACGAATGTTTGTAGAAAACACTTTCACACTGTGTTAACCTATTGTTTTGCTATAATTTGCAAATGAACTATGTACACCGTTGCTAGTGCCGCGTGCAGCACTCTCTTGAACATTTGTTTGTAAGTATCGAGTGAATGTAAAATGTTTGGGATAATCTGGGATCATAACATGAAAACGTAAGTCGACTTGTTTTTCTTGTAGTTTTGGAAATTTTCATCTCTGGTCTGTTAACTCGTAATGTGGAACGCACTACTGAGTAATTGTTAACAGTGGCTGAAAGTAAATGAAATAAATATGGAATTATCCAGAGAAATTTTGGAGAGAACATCCTGTGGCGTAGACGAATGTGCGACATACTGTAGTGGATTAGTCTGAGTAGCGTGACGCAGGCTATGTCATGCAACAAGGAATAGCTTTGGTATTGAATCTTGTGTTTACGAGAACAGCACCTTGAGACTGACGAATTTTAGTACAGAAGATTGATTGAATTTGGAACTTACGGAGATCTTACGAGTGTAAATGACGGATCGCGAAGAAACGCAAGGAAACAGAAAGATACACTTCTCTCGATTGTTAAACGAACGGAATGCGGAAATTTTCCATAATATTCCTTCATTTGTCACGTCCTATGCAAAATGCGGAAATATAATGCTAAACCACTCGCTCCTTACTACATCCGTTGCTGCTGAACTCTGTAATATATGTTCCTTATTACAATTCAACCGCAGTGTTATTTTCATCACTTCCCGAGGGTCTCGTTTAGTGTAGCATGTAAAGAGTCCAAACAATTTTTTGTGACACTACAGCCGCAAGATTTATTCGCGTTCTGTCATGGAAAGCGATTCAAGACAACCAGGGTATGTACAGTTTTTGTCATGATGATTTCTAAGTATGAAACTTCAAACATCCCTAAAGAAACTTTCGCTCCCTTTGATGGAGGAGGAACACATTCGCTAAAAGAGTTCCACTTTATTGATCACATTGCCAACAAGGTCAAAAACCAATATATTCAAAAGCCAATTTGCTCCGGTTTTTTGCCGTTTAAAAATAATCACTGTTTCAATTTCACTTCGGATTTCCTTTCGCTGCAGATCTAAGCTGTATATTTCAAGGAACACCTTCGTGAAGTTGTACTGGGATTTTTTTTTTGTAACAAGAATTTCGATCTAACTATCGACAGTACCACATTTTAATGGATATTTTTCTCAGTCCTGGGTTGCATCACGCGGTGAAGAAATCACTGATCTGTTTCAAAGTTTATTCACGTTCCAGCCCTCAGAATTTCTAACTTGATTTGAATGGGTCGCTTAACTCGTCTTAATTAATATTTTACTGAAATACAAAAGTGACGTTTGCTTCTGCAGTAGAAAGGTTGAGATTCGTTTAGCAAATGAAATCTCCAGTCGTCAAACGTTTCACTGATATTTGCGACTTGAAACTTCCTCCATCACCATTAGTTTTAGTACATGACAAAGTCATTATTATGTTGTATAGCTTTATTCTAGAAAAGAGCCGCTCAATTCTTAGAATCCCAGGCAAAATTCTTGGAAAATGGCCTTGCGGCCTTTGACCGTCTGGCTGCAGGCATATCAAATCATGTCAAATATAAAGGGGGAAATTTTGATTGGTTTCTTTGGCTTTTTTAAGAAACGCTCTAGGACTTGATCACATGTGCACTCGATCATGTGCACACTGGAGACCGATCACGTGCTTCCTTTAGCCTGTTTACGGGTGAACCAATAGACTTTTGAGAAGGGAGAGGGGTAATGTGTACACACACACACACACACACACACACAAAAAATACGCACAGGACTACTGCGGAAAATATTAAAATTTACGCACGCTCAGTGAGCCGAAAAATAATGTTACATATCATGCATACTGACACGTCCCGGGAGAAAAAAAAAAACATTCTTAGTGCATGAAAGGGTTAAAACAAATATTCGTTTCTGTACCAAATCACCCACCCCCTCTCAAAAGTCAAATAGTCCATACCCTTAGCTTCTGATAGGGAGTCAGTCAGTAACGCTTATATATTCTCTTATTTTGTTTATCTTTCCTAGGCCAGGCCATGGACGATTTTATACAAGGTGACCACAAAAAGTAAGGAAGCTGAGATTAAAGTTTATTTATTGCAACAAAAGGACTTTTTATTAATATTTGCCTTCAAATTTTGATATCAGCTATCTGCTCTCTTTGATCAATTTCACTGAATTGCTGTCGATTAACTTTTACCTACTCATTTTTTGTGTATTGCTCAATTTTCATTCAATGCCAGTAACTGTTCGCGCAACTTGTTTCTGCGCATCCTGCCTGAGCATGCTACGCCACAACCATCGCGCGCGTAAATTGAGGAATAAAATGAACAAAAGTGCTAATGACGATGTTTAGTGACCCCCGTTTTCGTTTTGATCGTGATCACTTTCGATTCTCTACCGTTGTTCTACGTTTTGCGTAAAAATGAAATTGAACCGAAGATTTTGACAATTTTGCCCCACGCGCCATTGACATTCGCTCTTTTGAGCTCTTTATTTATCGACACGACGGTTTCAACTGTCTCTTTACGGGTTGATTTATATAGAAATGATTGCAACATCTGGATTTATGAACGCCAAAGAACCACTTAGAAAAATACAGCAAACAGGTTTTGCCTCCTTCAACTCAACGTCAATCTTGTTAAATAGCCCTGTGGGCTAACATTTCAAGATCAGGGTACTTTTTCACTCCTAAAATTCTGCACTATCTAAAAAAATAACACGATCTGTCATTGAAGAAAAATATTTATATCAGAGGATTTTCGCGCGAACGTCCCAAGAACCGCCTTCTATCGCGAGGCAGGAATGGTCAATAAAAACTCCGATATTTGCAATTGTATATGGGACCGTTATTTCAAAAACTCTGCGGTTTAATTTCACACCTATATACGAGTTCAGGAACATGCTATCATTCAAAAGGCATATTTCGTCTTCAAGCTATTCGGGAATTTTTAGAGCGGGGAAGAGTATTCGGAACGAACTTCGCATTTACTATAAAATGATATTACTACGGTGCAGTTACACGTGGCAAGGGTATTTATTTGCAGAAAAATTAACAAAACTACTTACCGTCTTCTCGGCTGCCTGGAATGGCGAGTTAATTCGGCGGGAGCTTCTAGCTCGGCCATCGCAGAACACGAGTTGTTCCAGAAAAAGCCAGAACCTCTTTCAACTAGAGGCTATCAACTCGCGATGTTCACTGTAAACCGATTCCTAGCTCATTCTGATGGGTGGATCATCTCTCGTCACCTTTATACCTGGCCCTAACAACACTGTTTTGTGTGGTTTCAGCACTACAGGAAGAATAATATTACCGTTTCAGCACAGAGGAACACATACTTTGGGTAACCAGATATTATCAAGTAATTCCTAAACGCTAGAAACTGTCAATAAACTGTCAATAGAGGGCTCAAGCATGACGGTTACGGCAAATGGCAAACGGCAAAAATGAAACTTTTGCCGTCTCTCTTCAGCTGTGTGTACAATAGAGTAAAAATTATTTGTATTTGCAATGAATAGTAAGAGACGTTATTCCATTTTTGTGTGCTTTATTTACGGATTAGAAGAAAAAGTTAGAAGTTATCTTTGCCGTTTACGGTCTGCCGTTAACGTCATGCTTAACCTCTCTAATGTTTTTGCCGTGACGACTGAGTTTAGCCGAGTGTATAGTAAAAACTGAACAAGAACCGTTCCAACTGGTAATGTGAAAAACAACTTATTTAATTTGTTCATCTGATAGGCAAAACATCGTGGGAAATTGTACGCTAACCTTGGGCCATTTATGGATTCCGGCGCTTAATTTAACAATAGAGCTCATTGCCGCGTAAAACCAAAATAACTGAAAGAAATAAATTATCTTCAGCATCGTCCGCATTCTTTGGTTTTACTCGTGACTTTTTGCCGCAGTCGCGACGATATTGGACCAACAAATACGTCGTTATCATTCTATAACTTCTACTAATCTGCTCATTTCTTTGCTTTTCTAGCATAAAGTATTACTACATGTTATGTTATATTATATGATGTTTCTGCGCTGAAGAGAGAAACTATTTTATTCCTTACATCCTTTATGATTCAGGCCCATGCAATTTCAAGTGAACACTGTCGCAGCATCAGCCGATCTCGCAAGGGTCAGCCGACCGGTATCTGAACATTTTACTAAGCCTCGGCCCCTTCCACACTAAGCAGGAAAAATTTGAAAGCGTAACGGAGTTTTCACTTTGAAAACGCATCAAATATTTTCACTCCACACTACGCCAGAGAAATTTGAAACGCAACAATCACCATTCGTTTTGGATTTGTGTTTGATTAAAGCTCACTCAGGGAAATCACATGATTATCGTGACGTCATCGTTTTCGGAAAACTCTGTCTCCTAAATGTCAGTTTCCGTTCACGCTAAAATGCAAAGCCAGCGTTTTCAAATTCCTCCGGTTTGAAGAGCGTTTTCGAAAAACTCCGTTTACGTGACGGGTTAGTGTGGACGGCAGGCCTAACCGTAGAAATTAAGCTGTGTTTTTAAGTTTCTCCGGCGTAGTGCGTAATTAAATTTCTATAACACAAAAAAATCGATGTCAGTTCACGGAAGCAGAGAGTAGTGTTAGAAATGGTGAAGACAAAGCCCTTCTCCTTGAGGGTGAAATACAGTATTTGTGAATTAAATTGTTTATATCCTGGTTTTCGCGTTTATGTATCAGTTAACTAGAAACTTCAACTCCCCCCCCCCCCCCGGGGCATTAGACACTTTGAATTTTTGGTTGAGATTGTAAATTATCGTTATTATGCATATACGTGGTCAAGAGAACGTGGTATAAGGCAAAAAAGTAGCTTTGCTTATTACTGTTAGTTATGCAGACTCCAGGCTTTGAGGGTATCGCTTTCCACACGTCAAGGCAAGAGAATGGGAGCTTAAGCAATGACGACGACGACGCCAAGGACGACGGCTGGAAAAAAAGGAACTTAAATTTTACCTTTAAATTTCGCAATTATCTAAAACTGTTTATTAAGCCGAGAGGTCTAAAACCCTACTCAAACTAAAGATGTAACGCAACTATCAATTCCAATCGAAAATATGAAAAAAAAAAAAAAAAAAAAAAAAAAAAATTCGTCGTGGCTCACGTTCTTCATAATACGCAAACTTGGTCATTTCACGTTGTTGTGTTTAACAGAGGACGGCAAAGAAGTGCACAAACATTCATAACTCGCGTGTACAGTCATTGCTCTGCTCATCAAACCTTCTTCTTTGGTTCTTGTTGCCGCTGCCGTCGTGGTTTGCTCAAGTTCCCTATTTGTCTCAAAACAACGCCTTCGTGACATTCATCACGTTAAACTAAGCGTAATAACCTCAAAACATCGTGTTCACCTTAATTATTTCCCTCATTTGGCAGACATATGACCGTCCTTTATTCCAAGAAACACGGGAAACTTACTTTTCCTTGTTTAGTGAACACCAGGAAGTTAAAAAAAAGTTTTAACAAGTATAGCCGAGTACAAAAATAAACCGCTTAAACCATGATAAGGTGAGACTGTTACTTCATTTGAGCCATTTCTTACTTGTCCCGTTATTTTATTTTTGTTAATTGGTTGGCTACGATGATATTTCAGATAGCGCAGGCTGAACCTGACTGACAGATTAAAAAAATCAGCTGACTCCTTTTAAGAACCTTATAAAGTTAAGAGGTGTTTTTGTTCACCACAAGTCTAAACCATGCAACCACAGAGAATTGAACTTGCTATAACCTGAAAACACGAAAGTTCGAGAGAAGTTTTGGAAATGTTCAAGGTTCTTGAAGGTCCCGAAAAGTGTTCGCACCCGGAAAGCCATAGCAAAGTCTCAAACCTCATGATTAAAGAGCTGTTTATATTCTTAATATGAACAGAGGTTTAATTTCCTCCAAACAAGAAGTTTCAGGTGTATGCACTTCTCTGTTTTTAGATACAGACTAACTAAAAATGCCTTTGCGGGCCCGTAAAGTTTCCGAGGCTTTCGAGAAACGGGCCTCAGGCCTTACACCTTATGAGTAAAATGCCATTTGTGGAAATTGCCATACATTGGCTCTGCAATGTTTTCGCGTTTTCAGGCTCCAAAGTAACAGTGTGGACTCCGGATGACGAGCGATAAGGCTCTGAAAGTATCACATTGTACGTGTTTACGTGATGGCAAGTGATCGCATGATAATCTCAAAACAACGTCTTGATTGCATTCATCAAATTAATTAAACCAAGGGTTAACCACACAACTGCGCCTTTGTCTTTATTTGCGTCATTTGGCAGACGTCCTGTGTGCCAAAAAAAAAAAAAACAAACAAAAAAAAAAAAAAAGGATGGAAAACGTGCTCTTCCTTGTTTATTCAACACAGGGAAGTTGAAAACAGTGACAACGAGTACTTACCAAGTACAAAAATAAAATCGTCTAAACCTTGAGACTGTTACTCCAGTTGAGCTATTTCTTACTGTTCACGGTTTATATTTTTGTTTGTTGGCCACAATGATAGTTTAGATAACGCAGGAG
Organism: Orbicella faveolata; assembly: GCF_042242905.1. NCBI lineage: Eukaryota > Metazoa > Cnidaria > Anthozoa > Scleractinia > Merulinidae > Orbicella > Orbicella faveolata. The sequence continues at coordinate 31,699,387 of NW_028301539.1, read as the reverse complement.
AAAACTTGCTTATCTGCACGTCCTGAAACAAGGAAGTCAAACTACACCGGGCAGCGAAAGTCACGCGACCAAGAGACGGGCTGTCATAACACAACATAACATCTCGTTTGTGTCAATGACAAAGAAGGTGGCTTCCAAGTCTTCTTCCGAGCCAAAGGCTCATGGTAAGAAGACAAAGGCTCTATCATGGTTACGAGCAACGCATTAAGTTTCGTTCAGTTCTAAAAGATTCTGTATTCAGTCGAAATTATCCGAGACTGCAGCTTTTGACACAAATGAAGCCGATTAATCTAACCTATCCAAAAACACTAATCGGTCCTAATTTGTCTAAGAGTGAAGAGCTGAAATCTTTCACTTCAGTGACACTTCATTCGTGTAGTTGTGTAAATACATTTTTTTTTTTTATAAGAACCCTTTCTATAAGAACGTTGAGGCTGAGATTAACCAAAATTTTAGGAACGGATTAAGAACATTCCTCAGGCTGAGAGTCGCTTAATAACGTTTTTACTTTGCATAGTGGTATATTATATGACAAGCATAAAATAAAGGTAACAAAAAATGTAAATTAATCCGAATACTTCAGGGCATTAATACAATGAAATCAACCTTTGCTGTAAAACCATCCTGTGAAATCTACCTATTATAGCCTACTAAAGAGGTAGATCTCTCAAAGACATGCTCGTAAGAGCCACATTATGAGAGACACATATAATCAAATCACATCTATCATGCGGGGAGTCCGGCTGGCCTGTCTTCATTATTTTCATACCATATGTAAATTTAAGAACATCTTAAGAACGTTTTCAGCCTCAAATCGAAAAAAATATATAAGAGCGTTCAGCCTCAGCTCAAAAATTAGACGTTCTTATATAATAAAAGATTGTAAATCGCAATGATGCTCTAGCCTGTTCGAATGTAAACAGTAGCGCGAGCCGAAAGCAAATAGTGAATGTTTTTCTAACAATACTGCTTCGTTCTCCCACTGTTAGCGAATGTTTGTAGAAAACTATTTCCCGCTAAATTTGTTTGCTGAAATTTTATACTGTGCAAACTTAATATTTCTACTATAACAGAGGCGGCGGAGCGTTTTGAAACATGAGGGGACTCATCGTTAAGCCAATCGCATATCTCTACTCGATATTTTCCAAAATATGTCTTGCGTTGTTCGTTCGCACAAACAAACTTTTTTGCGATGTCTACAGTGTTCAATGTGTCTGTTATAGATTTATGACAATGCAGGATGAGGTAGTTGTTAAGGCGATCCTTCTTCATGGTGCTTCTAAGGAACACAGGTTGGAGCTTTTCAAAAAAACCCACAAAATATTATTTCGCCAAGCGCGAGCATGAAACGATTTGTGAAAAGATCACGGAACGGAATATTTTGTCGTACTAATTTTAAGCTGCGCTAGCGATATTTTTGGCACCGAAAGGTCGGGGGGAGGGGGGGAGAGGGGACTGAGCCCTCACAAATTTTCATTTGGGGGGCTATAGGTACAGGCCCCCGTGGCTATGAATAATTTGTAAGTCAGCTACGCGAAACAGCAGTCTCTCATACATTATTTCCTGTGCCTACATGTACTGAGTGAATGGCCGTATTTGTCAATGAAAACGAATAAAACGTCTATGACGAATAATGCATTCAAGAATTACCATGTGTCTGGGGTAACTGAACAAGGAAAATAAAACGCATTAAACGTTGTGCGAACTTAAACAAACAGACGTATTACACGTCTCAGTCATATAATGCCTCCAGGTAAATACGAGACGCAATGTTCAGACTTATGATAAAATTTGTAACCAAGCGACAACAGTTCAAAACTAACGACCAGTTAAAGCTCAGGAAATTCTGTAAATATTCCATTGAGTAGCTAACATACTCGCCTTCGTAAAGTGCTCCGATAAATTCACGTAAATCTCTTACCTGGCTTCAAGATTAAAGTTTTGGTCCTTTGTAGCGATCCTTGAAACCTAGGTAGCATTAAAACTGCCAGCTTTTCCTTCCAGCTGTAGGTTTGTATACAAGGTACATTTGTACGTTTCTCATCTGTGTCGAGCGTGACGGACACATACTTCGATGCTCTTTGTATTACTGACCATTGTTTTCCTCGAAGCCGGTTTAGTCATGTAGAGTCCTCTTGAAAGGTTTGTAGAAGCACTCTTTTGGACAAATCTCGGCACACATACTAGCCTGCGAACGCAGACGTATTTCCGACTGTGATGTATGTCCTATGATGTATCTATAGTTGAATAAAAGAATTGGGACTTTTGAGCGAATATCAATTTTTTAGAGCGCCGGCAATATGTGCCATTTTTCCAGTTTCGGCAGGCACGCAATTTGTGTCGAGTGGACCGAACTTCAATCAATCCTAGAAAAATTCAATTAGAATTTTTTATCAAATAAAACTCATTTTAGTGATTCACTAGGTAAGAGCTTCGAAATCCCAGCTTATGAGAAAAATCGAATTTGAAAAGTAAAATCAGTGCCGGGTTTTACAGAGACAGCCTCTTAAATCTTTCGATATATGGCTTTGAACATACCAGTAAATCGATCAATAAAATTAAATTCTCGGTTACTACTTGCACGTAAGGTGAACGGAAAACGCGCGGCCACGTTCAAACATCACAGGAGCGTAATCTGAGGAGTGAAGTTTGCCTTTTTGGTGTATGCGTTCTATCACGAAATGTTTGGTGCTAATTACACCTGATCGTATTTTCTCAGTACGCTTTCGCGGCATATCAGGAGAGTTTGGTCCAACCATGGTTCGTATTTTTGCGAGATGGAGTCGAGCTGAAATACTAAAGACGAGAGCCATCAGGCCGGATATACTGCCGAAGCGTACCAGAAAGACACAATTAGGTATTTACCACACCCAAGTTCGCCCCAAAGTTTGACTATGTCAGGTTAGCAACTTGATATCGCAGCACAGTAGATAGGGCTTCTTATTGGCTAACAGCTAATTTTAGGTGTTTAAATGCAGTACGTGTTTGCATATTCCAACGGGTCTTTGAGCAAACATGACCCAGCTAGATACAGTTTCATAAAAGGCACCTTGATATGCATAAATTTCTTGACGGAAAAAAAAAAAAAAAAGTTAACAACTCTGCAGTATGTCAAGTTTCGCAAGAATGGCTTTATTAAAGATAATGAAACCGTTAAGTCCCTTAAAAGTCGCATAACTCTATAAAAGTGATCCCCAATAAAGAAAATTTAATCAACAAAAAAAATCAACAACACGCAACCAGGAACAGATTAGTCTAAATATAGTCAACCATATTATAGCTTGCTTACAAATGGGTAAAGTGGTTTGGTCCCGCGAATTCTCAATTCTCAATCATTATTAGAAATACGAATTAATTTTCTGTTTTAAGAATCTGCTAATATGTCAAGACAGTGTTTCCTGGAATGAGTAGAATTACCGTCACGGTTTAGTAAAGAGACAATTTTTGTTCCTAAATAATGAATAGAAAAAGTCGAGTGAGTCATCAAAATTCAAAGGAGAAAAAACTAGATACAACACCCAGTTCAAGGGAACAGGCATTAAAGACTCTGTCCCATAGCGTGTGTTCACACATACTATGCGAAACTAAAAAACTACAATGTTCCAATAAGTAAACTACGCTAAAACTCGGCGAAAATCAGTTCGAAAATTAAGGGTCACAAAAAAGGTAACTAAAATAGTGTGGAGGGCGAGACAACAGTGACCCGTAGAAAATCATACTAATATACAACTAGTTTGAAAGTAAGTGTTTCCTTATAGTTATAAAGTGGAGAGGAATCAAACATTCTTATCTAGCGCTGACTTTGGATAAACTAACATAATTGGTGGGTGTGAAGCAATCTATACTGATCCATTATTTTCGTCAAGGTAAATTAGGTCTCTATATTTACGAATGACAGCGATTTCACAGCAATTTTAAGTAGACTTTTAGTTTCTGGGCAAAAGAACTAAGTTGTGTCTGAAAGGTGAAATCTAAACTTACCTAGCTACAATCACCTGCTTCTTAACGCTACAGAAAGTGAGTTCCTTTTTGTTAAAAATTAGACCATAAAAAAACTACAGGCAAATTTCTTGCAAAAATAGTCGAATGTCACAGAAACAGACTGGTGAAAATGACTGCTTTCGATATGACAAAGAGAACCTGCAAGTTGTAATTAATCACGCACATTTATTAATTAATTGTAAATAAGTTTATGCTTGGGTAAGAAAAGGCTACTTGCTAAGCTTTTGCAACTAACAGTGAAATCTAACAGAAGCATCGCTTCATGGCTCTGTCATTTTGATTGAATCACAAGGATCAGTAAAGTTGCAACTAAGCAAGTTTGTTGTAAATATATTTCATGATACTTGTGTCAAAAAGTACGAACTGAATTCGAACAACAAATGGTCAAAATGTTATAGCTAGAAAAATTAACACACGTGTTTGCCACTACAATTCTAACTGGTAAACAAAGTCACAGCAAATACAGCTTCTATCATGATGTAAAATGCTTTTAAATCGGAATAATCAGTGAATTCCAAGTTGTAAACTCGTCGGCCTGTTATGACGGACGCAACCTGTCCCAGGTTCCCACTTTGATTAGCTCCAACTCTTCGCTTGCGCCAGGCATACTTCTGGGCACTGGAGACAAGTCGTCCTGGCTGCACCATGCGGAGACCTGAAAAGAAAAGATTCTTGTGAGAAAATGCTTTCTAAAAGAAGTAACTTATCGATATATAAACAAATCTGAAGACACCCTGTTTGAAAACAGCACGTACATGTACTTAAAGAAGACGTAATTGACGGGCGTTTTGCACAGGCCGGGTTATGTAAACCCGAGTTAGTGGTATGTTTGGATTTTAGTGTTGGATTTATTTTGGCATATCTTTATTTATGCTGGCCGTTCTTGTCTGCAAAGTCTCGTGAATTGAAATTTTTCCAACCGATCATTGCATCAAGCTATGTGAACATGCGCTATTTTATATTCAGTCTTGAAATAGAGTTCATAAGGGAAAAGCAAGGGGGAAAAAAGATAAAAAACATTACGTAAAATTGAACAGCCCGTTGCTTAGCATAAATAACAGCTTTACTTGTTTTGTTACCTTCCAGGTCAATTATCTTTTTGGTTTTCTCATTCTCCTCTGTTCCTCCTTCCTCAATTGTTGACCTCAATTCAAGTTTGTGAGCATCCTCGGTGAAGAAAAGTTCTCCAAAGTGTGGCCATTTGTTGCCTAAAATGGAAGGGGGTTAAATGTGTAATAAATAACACAGGATCAATAAATATATGCTATCTGCGATTTTCAAAGGCTGAAATAATCGTAGAAAACGTTCTCTTTGTTTAAGGATTTATATACTTATGAAAAACAGGATTGAAAGAGAGATGAAAAACCTCATAGTCTTTTTGCACTTTAAATTGTCGAACTGAAAAGAGCATTGCTCGACGATCCAAATATGCCAGTAGGTATATACCACATGTTCCAACAAGAAAGATGGAAACATTTGAGTCACACTGGTAAACGTGACCCTCACGTTCCTAAATCTGTCGATAATACAACCCACATCCATTTCTAGTGCAATACTGTAGGATTTTCTTTAACTTAGGTTGCCCTCGGTGTGTAAAAATTCAGTGCATCTTCATTTAAGTCCCTCTCAAATGATACGAGGGAATTTTTGGAAGTGGAGTAAAAACTATCAGCTAACTGACGCTGTCGCAGCAAATTACCTTTCTTTGAGTGAAGGAATACTTTTACTCCGCTGCAAAACTTTTCCACGGCTCGTCTTTGATGGAATGTTCTTGTAGGTCTGGGGAATTCGGGGAACAACATCCGGTAGTTGAATGCGAGTGCTGATGCTAGGATACTGCCTGTCACGTGAGCATGGGGTAACTCACTCAAGGAGTAATGGTCACCAGGGCAAACGAGCATGATTGTGCCTCCATCTACCAGCTGGCCCCATACTTCCTCAGCGCGATATACCGAAGAAATCTCGCCCGTGAAGCGGTCGCTTTGGGCTTTGAGGTAGGTGAGAGCACCACGATAGCGGACCTAAAGATCGAAAGAAGAGGTTACTTATGATTTAACATGCTACCCATCCAAGAAATGCTATTTCTACGATATGGTTAGCTCAGTTGGTAGAGCGCTAGCGCCAGACTGCTGTGCGGAAGGCCGAGGGTTCGAACTCCAGACCGGACCAAAACTCAGGGTCTTAAATAACTGACGAGAATGTGCTACCTTTGTAATTACATCTGCAAATTGATAGACATTCAAGTCTTCTCGGATAAGGACTATACACTGAAGGCCACGTCTCCTGCCTCTTAAGCGTTATGTGGTTAGCAGGGGACGTTAAAGAACCCACGCACTTATCGCAAAGAGTAGGTCACGGAGTTCCCGGTGTTGTGGTCTGGCCTTTTCTCACGGGTTGGTGCTTCACATGGAGTTAACCGCATTGCGTCTTTTCCCCGTGGAAAAGAATTGTCCAAGAAAAATGGTTACGTCTATGTCTTATACTGTTGGAAGTTCTGCGTCAAGGCGTTAATTGTATTAGTTGTTCCTTACACGACTCCGTTATATTGGGTTGAATCAATACAAATTAATTGTCCCATACCTCAGCAGGCTGCCATTCTTTGAATGTTCTAAAAGAAACGATCTGGTTTTTTAGAAGAGCTTCCCTGAGTGCCCTCAAATTGTAGTTAGCGAAACCCTTCTCAACGCTTCGTCTCTGCAGTTCATCTATGACCCAGTCTTGAGTGTGCATCTCCCTCAAGGTTTTGAATTCGTCAGCCTCCATCTTTAGAAAATCTACGGCCAGTTTTGTCAGAAAGTTCTCAAAAGAAAGCTGTCAGGAAAACAACGAATCTATTAATTTTTATTTGCTCATCGATTATTGGCATATATGCAGACGTTTTTATTAACCTTAAACAATAGGAAATAGCGCTAGCTTACTGGATGACGTGGCGAATGTATACAAGACACATGTGAACTGCGGTTGATACATAAAACGAAAAGGTTTGTTGGATTCGAAATACCGGCGCGTTGCTCTACCCAACTGAGGTACGAAGCGTTGATAATGCGCACAAGGTAACAAGGCTTCACAGCTCAGTTGCTACCCGGAAGTACGCACCGGTATTGCAGGGATCATGGGTTCCGTAGCCTTCAGACGGTACCTATGAACTTCCTTGCCATTTATGTATAACCATATAACTATTTTTCTCTTTCTTATTCTAACGTATTATTACCAGCAACCTAAGAGGAAGTGTTCAATTTTGTTACTCAGTTGGATTTTGTTCTTCGATAAGTTAGTTTCCCTTACAGGATGATATTGAATTAGCCAGGTAATCACTATCTTAGTTTTGCTATGAGCACTTTCCCACGAACCTGAACCTGTCGACGTTGAAATTGTTGATCAGCAACCATGGAAACCAGTCTATTGCTGACAGTCCGCGAGCGCGGATACCAAGGAAATGTGTCAATCATGGCTACAAACTCCACCCTCTGGTTCTGCTCTGTCAACAACGACGCCATTTCGTAGGCAACAAGCCCACCGTAGGAATATCCGCCAAGAAAGTACGGTCCATGACGCTGCTCCTCGCTGATCAGTTGAACGTAATGTGCAGCAAGTTCACGGACTCCACCCCAGTCCCTACTCACTGCTGTTGGGTCAGTATAGCCCAGTGCATAGAAGGATACCAAATCCTAATATGGGGTAAGGAAAAATGTCCATTTAACAAATTGACGTCAGTTTTTCATGCGTCTGTCCTGTTATTGATCATGAATTTCGCATTAACATTGTTAAAATAGCTGTGGATCCACGACGCGATAGCCGACTGGATCCGCAGGCTACTTTGACAATATTATGACGAAATTCATTGTCAATAACAGGGCAGACGATTGAAAAACTGATGTCAATTTGTTTTTTACAATAAAAAATTCGTCAAATTGTCCGCTCTCGCTTGTCGCGTCAACATCTCATAAATTATAAATTCACGAGTCGTTCTTCTTATCCACAATGAAAAATAGCCAATGAGCACGCGCGAATTTCTGCAGTTATTGTAAAAATTACACTCACACACATAAAAGAAGCGGCCCCATGCCCCACTGGGGGCAATGAGGATTGGTGATGACACATAAAACAAATAGCTGAACGTGACACTGTCGGGTTAACGGAAATCACCCTTTGGCCAATTTCTTCCAAAGTGTGGTCCACTTTGCTCCAAATCATTTTTATTGGCTGCTTTCAGGTAGCTAAAACGTGTATCACATGTGGGCCAATTGCAATTCGTTGTTTGAAGAGCCGATAGTGCAGCGTTTGCCTGGCAAGTTACAATGGTATAAAACTAACCTTCACTGTCAGTCAACATACCTCACTTAGAAGTGGCTGTTAGAGTTAATACCCTTTTAAATACTTAAGAACTGATTAAATAAGGTTGCACACCATGTACGTCATTCGAGTGTTAAAACGAAGGTTTTATTGGTAGATCGAGTATTGAGTGGAAAAAATGGAACAGGAAGCTGGAGCTTTTCTTGTGCGGAAACAAAGTACAATGTACAAGAGCCAACTACGTAGGGGGTATCGTTGCTTTCGGTATATACGAGACGTAGGGAGACAAGTAGAAGTAGAATGATGAATATGAGACTTGAACGAAATAGAAATAACGTCAATACATATTAGTTGGGAGTCACCTGGCCTTCAAATCCCGTAGAAATCGCTGCCAGATTTAACGCATAATGGTGCGACGGATGTACACAGAAGAACTTGATAGCTGCGCCCGCAGGAGTGTACAGCGGTACAACTTGAATCTGACTCTCTGACATGACAGCAGATGGGGATGCGTCGGTCAGTGCAGGCTGTGTTTGCGCAGGCTCATTTTCTAGGTTGACGTTATTTTGAAGTTGTTCACCAGGTGCTTCTCCGCCAAGCTTGGCCATGACGTCTTTTGCAATTTTAAGTACGGTCGTATCAGGCTGCATAAAGTAGAAAATCTGAAACAAGAGCACCGTTTGTATCTCGTCAATTTGTGCAAAAAAGGTTAGTACGAAAATTCCGAAGGTGAATTGGAAGTGGTTACTCTGCTAATGGCAACTCAGATAGGTAAACCCGAGAACTGAAGTCCTCCTTAAACCAATCAGTTGGTAAGTTGATATATTTTCCCACGCCTCACTGATTATATAGCAGAAATATAGACATTAATCATCCAGTGAGTGTTATTGCAACACACCTCAAAAGAAACTTGCAAATTGGCTTCAAACTGCATTTTCAAGGTCAGTGCCCCAGCTGAGTCGAGACCATAGTTGTACAAGCTCTTGTTGAGATCTACCTCAGAACCCGAAGGCATTCCTGCCTATTTAGTCATTAGCACGCCTACGTATTCCATGACCAGTTCGCGTCTTTTTTCTTCATCTTTCTCTAGCGTGATGTTTTGCGCCAGGGAATCTGACGAATGCGTCTGAATGTCAGAATCCTTAATTTCAGCTTTGATCAGCGACATTCTGGGCGTCTTCTTTAGCCCGACAAGACTTCTCATGCAGCGAGGCCAGTCCACACCACACAGGGTAATTTGAAAACGGCTCGGTTCCTCAGTAAGAACTTTGGCCATGTGTTTGACTCCTGTGTAAATATTTCAGAATTTAGAAGGTACAACTTTAATATAACGTATACGGTTTGAACACCAAACTAGAAGTCCTTGTAGTGGGATTGAGTGAAAGTATTCTTGAGAAAGACGTACGCTCCGACAACCTGAGTAATATTAGCCATCTTGAAAATAAGAAAAAGAATGGTGACTTAGTCTGAATACGACTGCCTTTCTTACTATCGTTCATGTTATGAAAATGCCAGACTTTGAGAACAGTCTTTTGCATGACTGCGCTAATCAGACAATCACTCTGGGGCAAAAACGTGTGGTAATATAGGTTGCAACGACGCTTTGCTACCAAACAGTTTTAAAAGCAATCCATAGCACGCTTTTCGTCCTTCAGTATTTAGCGGAGTTCTCATACCCGCTAATGCTCAGAAGACGAGAACAACAGGGCCGTGCAATTAAGACAACCCGTCTAGCGACAGCTTCGGCTATTAATTTTTGTATTTGAAATTTTGATCCGAATACAGATAAACATATTATTTCTATTGGCCATTTCAATACCCACATTATTATTTAGTGTCACCTTAACGGAAGGTTAACCCTTTTTGCAGCCCGTTTGAGAATATTGAGATATCGTGATAATGTTTATTAGGTCTTAGTGAAGAAATATCGTACCATCTCTGGCATGGATAAAGCCAAGTCCCCCTATGCTCATCAATTTGGCCACTTTGGAATCTCGTTCCATCACACCAGCTCCACTGATTGGTCCCCAGTTTATCGCCAATCCGGGTAGACCGAGCACCTGTCTTCGGTACTGGGCAAGAGAATCTTGAAAAGCATTGCAAGCCGAGTAAGAGCATTGCTTCGCGTTACCGAAGACCGAGGCCATGGATGAAAACATGATGAAGAAATCCAGATCCATTTCCAAGCTCATTTGGTGAAGTAAGAAGGAACCTTGCAACAAATCGAAAACTGTTACCATAATGATTCTAGTAGTCCCCGCTGCATAACGTAACTTTTAAGAGCTCAACAAAAGGCGCTCACTAAGAATGTGGCGCATTTTGAAAAACATTTGTCGAGGCTCTAAAAGGACTCATTAAGTAGGCATACCTCAATGAAACGTTCTTCTTTACTTGTAAAGGGCACCCAAAATAGTTTGAAAACGGACTTGTTAAGCGGTGAGCCTAACCAACCACTCACGAACTTGATGACTGCTTATTAGAATAGAAAGGTGGACGCTAATAGAGATATAAGAGAATACAGTAACTCATTATGGAATCTTACCTTTTATCTTAGGACCCATGGAATCAGTGAAGCCCTCAAACGTGAAATCTTTGACATACTCATCTCTTAGAACCATGGCAGTGATCACGATACCAGCCACACTTGGAAGAGATTGAAGGCGTTCTTTAAGGAACGCCATTTGCTCTTGGTTGGAAATGTCAATCTGTTAGAAACAAAAATATAAAACACTGTTTGGAATTTCATCACCTTGCGTGAAGGTGTCTAAGTTTTACACCTGAGTTTATGAAAGCCACATTGCCTGTGATTCAACAAAGCAGCTTGCCTTTCGCTAACATTCAAACTTGTTAGCCTCGTTTTGCGCGTGGTGAACGTCTAACAAATAAAGGTTTTTGGGTGTGATAATGAAATACTGATTAAATAAAAAATAAATTAACTTTGTTTAACGAGGGTAACACACAACAGTTTTAACGACTGACAAACCCGTGGCCCTCGAATTACCGATCGAATTGGAATTTAGAAATGTTGATTCTTGTGGAGGGGGGAAAACCAGAGAACCCGGAGAAAAAAACAAGAGCAAGGACGAGAACCAACAACAAACTCAACCCACTAATGACATCGGGTCCAGGATTTGAACCCGAGTCACATTGGTGGGAGGCAAGCGCTCTCACCACTGCGCCACCCCTGCTCCCCAGGTTACCTGGAACATATGTATCTTTGCGCCGGTCCTCCTTTCTATCTTTCTTACTTCTTCACATTTGGCATCGGAGGGCTTTGAACGGCCAAGAAGTCCAATAGACTTTGCTCCATTCTCCACCATCCAGCAGGCCACTTCAAATCCATATCCTCGAATCCCCCCTGCCACCAAGTACGTTCTGTCATCCTTCAGGCCACATTCATCTAAACCACATGGAAGAACAGGAATCTTGTCTAGATCACTACTTTCTCCAGACGATGGAAACGCGTGAATTTGAAAGGAAATACTTGAGGAGGCTTTTATTTCATGTTGTGGAGATGATTGTTTGTCGAGGGAAGTGTTTACGACTTTAATTGCTGTTGCCAAGTCTATAGAAACTATCTGCACTGCTAGAAGCCTTTCCAGGACTTCGTTGCCTTCCAACAAATCAAGACTTGCTAAACTGAGCTTTTCGTAAACCTGCGGAGACTTGAGAATGTCTGTCATGTCTTCTCTCTCATATCTGACATTTGTAGCTGCTGTAAATACGAGATCGCCAGTAAACTCGGAACTCAAGATTAGAACTTTTCCTCCTCGTTTGAGAGAACGACAACTTTCTTGAAGAGCATTTGGAGCAGGTGGGTAAAAAAATAAAACGGCGTCGAAGCTTTGAAAAGAATCATCATCGAAGCCGGAGGAACCTTGATGAACCACACTTTCCGCACCCAACTCAAGAAGAAGGGCTTTTGTAGACGTTTGGCAAGTGTCAGGAACGGTGCAAAATGCTCTGTGTCCGAGTGTTTTTGCAAGGGCAACTGCTGCTGGCCCAGGGCCACGGTTGGCTTCATGTATCAGTAGTGACTGATTTTCTTCTCCTGACGCTACTCTTTGAAGAGCATAGGAAGCTATGGCTAGGCACGCTGGGATGTAAGCCGCTTGTTCCTTTGTCAGGCCGGTTGGTTTTACGAACATATTATTGACTTGAATGGCAAGGGAAGAAGAAACCCGTCCAGAGGCGACGACACCACACACCTCGTCTCCAATCTGTACATGAGACGTCCTGCTCTCCCCAGGGAGGTCAGTCACCTTTCCAACAACGAAGACACATCCTTTTGGTTTGGCTACATCTATCAGTGATTCTGAGGGTGTCCAGCAATATAGGAGATCTACTGTAAGTTCAGAGTTGGATGGCTTCGACAGACTCTTCTCGCGCAGGCAGAGTGTTGTTGACGAAGGGATACATGATAAGTACAATGAGCCCTTCTTCTTGCTTTCCATTTTCTGGTTTGTCGGTTTCTCTGGAGAAAGTTTTGTCCTGACCATGCGATTTATAAAACGTTTTCCATCTCGAAAGGCCACCTCTTCTTCAATGCTCTCACCCAGTATCTCCTCAGCCAATGAATCTACCTCGAGCATATCCTCTTTGTTACTGAGGTCAACAGATATCATCCTGATGTCAAACTCTTCCAGGCGTGCTGTTCGTCGAAAACCCCAGACTGTAGAACTCCACGGGATAGTACTGGCAGACTTCGGACAGGCGTTCAAGAGCTGTGTACGTTCGGTGACGAAGAAAAGTCGAGAACTCAACCACTCCTTCCCCATCAGAAGTTTGAGCAAGAAGACAGAACTGCCCATGGCAAGGCGTTGAGCTTGATCGATCACGTCCAAGTTCTCCGGCAGAAGGTTCGTTTCCACAGGCCACGTGTTCACGACCCTAAGGTTGGATAATTGGTCAGGTGGTATGCCCGCAAAGGCCGCTGTGATTGCTTCCTCTGCTTCGATGTTGAAACATCTAGCATTTGGCAGATCAACTGTGACGAAATTGACTTTAGCTGCCTGAAGTCTTGTGATTAAGGCATCTGAGAAGACGGAGGAATCTTTCAGCACAATGCAAGTCGGATTTTGGGTGGTTTCCTTCTTCCTTTGTAAAACAACCTCCATCCACTCTTCTTCATAGGCAAGGTCATCAAAGGAAAATGGACGTTCTGTGCTAGTCAACTCTGTAGCACGAAAGTCACTTATTTTAAGTAACACTTTTCCGGATGGACTCATGAGGGTAACATCAAATTTTCCAAAAGTGGTGATATCTGCAGTCACGTGGCAGTACAGCTGTTTGGTAGATGGCACGTCCCTCAGCGTAATGCTCTTGAAACCCACTGGCACCAAGGACGTATCTTCAGTTAACAAGTTTCCAATGGGAATAAAAGAGGATTGAAGGCAGGCGTCTAAAATGCAGGGATGGACAACATAACTTTCAGCTTCTGCTTGAATAGCTGGTAATCCACTGATGTCAATCAAGCAGAGTCCCTCGTTATCGCGCTGCCATATTTCTTTAATGAGGGAGAAAGCTGGTCCATAGTTAAATCCCAGCTTTTTGGATGTTTCGCTGAAGCGCTGTGTTGTCACTTTTGTCATAGTTGTCAACCGCACCTCTAAAGCTGGACCAATCTCGTCGAAAGCTATGTACATTGAAAAAGACTAAAAGATTCAATATATGACTAGACTAATGAGAGATACCTTAAACACTTTGAGCAGCTTTCAATTTATGGTGATTATCCTGTCAAGTGGTGTAAATAGATATAAATGGGTTTTAACAGGTTTTCATTTTCCAACGGTATATTTAACTACAAAATTACACTGGACAACAATTACGACACCATTTTAATAACACATAAAATATACCAACAATAATAAAACAACAAAAACAACAGCAATATATAGCAATATATAAGCACAATTTTTAGGTTGGTTTATCAAGGTGTTCGAAAAAGTTTCAACTATAGTAATACCTTTGCCTTCATAATGTTCGCGTCTGTGCAGCAGATCCAAAGAAATGTTCCCGCTGCTCAGAGTAATCTCTGACTGGTCATTCTGTAAGCTTGTAATGTAGAACTGAGCCTTATCAATTTTGTCCTCCTTTTGGAAACGTAATCGTAACTGTCTAACCTAAAAAAACATGGAGAAAATTTAGCCAATTGTGGTATATCATTTGTAGTATTTATATTTTGCGAGAAAAATATTTAAATTCGACACACTCTTTCCATTTTGCGCACATAAAGCTATCTACCTGCGTTTCGGGCAAGGTGAGAAGATTCAAAAGCTTCACATCAGTAAGTTCAATGCAAGCAACATCTACGAACTTGTCCATCGCCATAGCAAAGGCCATTTCCAGGTAAGCAGTTCCAGGCATCACAGCACCTCCCTGAATAAGAGCATGATCCTTTAAAGTAGGAAAACGATAGAGGTCAATCTCAGTCTCCCAGCAATGTAGGCCTGAATACAGTTCGGTCATTTTCACTTGTGCTAGAAAAGGATGGGCTCGCTTCTCTGTGGTTTCCTCAGCACCAATTGGGGGAATTATGGTTTGAAGCGGAATTTCCCTGTACCAAAATTTCTTTTCCAGCCATGGGTAGACAAACCTGGCTGATGGATTCTTCTGTACAAAAGACCAATCTATGGGCAATCCCATTGTATACAGTCTACAAACTGTGTTCTGAAGAAAGCACCGGTGTTGGCCTTTGACAGGTACTCTCTTGCGAGGAAGAGTTGCAACGACAACTGGAGTTTCTTGCTTATTAAGATTCTCTTGACTAGCAATCTGTTTCACATAGTGGGCTAAAATAGACTGCGTGCTAATCTCAATAATCTGCTTGAAACCATCGTGTATCAGGTGCTTCATTGCTTGATAGAATTGGACTGGACAGCGAATATTGCGCCACCAATAATCGCCGTTAAACTTCTGACCTGAGAGAACGTCACCCTCAACGGTAGAGTAAACAGGAATTTTCGACAATTGCGGGTTTAGCTTGACACGTTTCATGGTTGCTTGAAAAGGCTTTCTGATGGTTTCCATATGTGCACTGTGAAAAGCACGCTTTGTTCCAAGAACGCGCCAGAAAGTATCTTTCTTTGGCGTGGATTTTAAGGTGTTGACCCAATGCTTCGATTGATTGGGCTTCCCCAGACACTGTGACGCTCTTTGCATCATTTACTGCGGCGATGTCAAGTGTAGCACTTAACTTCAGTTCGATAAGTAATGCCGTGGCGTCTTCCTCGGACATACCCAGAGCCGCCATACCACCATTATTGGGAGATTTTTCTTGCACAGTTGAGCGGGCCAGCACCAATTGAACAGCTTCCTCGACTGTTATGATCCCAGCAACACAGGCCGCTGCAATCTCTCCTAAACTGTGACCAATGACGGCGGATGGATGGATTTTCCAGGACATAAGCAGACTTGCTGTTGCGTACTGGACAGCAAAAGTGGCTGGTTGTGCAATGTAATTCTCCGAAATTCTTGAAATGTCCTCTGGCGCCATCAGCTCCTCCATCAGCGACCACTTTACACCAAGCTTATTGAGTAAATTACTCACCGTCAAAACAGCTTCTCTGAAGACAGCTTCACATTCAATTAACTGTCTTCCCATCGCATACCACTGAGAGCCCTGGCCACCAAACATGAAAACGAGCTTTCCATCATTGGATTTCACTTCTGAGTAGGAAACCAACTTATCCCACCCCACGGAGTCATCGGCGTAGTCTGCTAGAGACTTGGATGCTTCCACAGTAGAGCCAAAAGCAAGGGCCAAGCGATGTGGGAATTGACTGCGCCGTTCATTCAAAGAATAGCATTGGCTTTCCACAAAACGCTCATCAATATCTTCTACATTATTCTTGATCCATTTTGAGTATGTTCGTGCCATCTTATGTAGAGCTTCTTTTGAACGTGCTGACAAAGTGAGGACATTATTTAAGCGATTAACGCCCATTTCCTTTGAGCAGTGTTTTGACGTTACCTCGCGAAGGATGAGGTGCACGTTTGATCCGCCAAAACAAAACGAGTTTAAGGCTGCTATTCGGGGTTTTCCTTTTTCCGTTATCCATGGTTCAGTGGTTTGTTGGACTACAAACTCGTTTTCTTCTAGCTTAAGTTTGGGATTCAGCACATTTATGTTAACAGTTGGCACATATTTTTTCTCTTTGATCATCAGAGCGACCTTGATCAGTCCAGCAAGACCGGAAGTAGATTCTGTATGATTGAGGTTTGACTTAACAGAACCAATCCTTAACTTACGTTTGGACGTTGCCGTTCGACTGCTGTAGGTATCAGCTATCGAGTCAATCTCTATCACGTCTCCAATTGCGGTACCAGTACCATGCGCCTCAAAGAAATCCACGTCTTCTGGATCCACTCCTGACCGTTCTAGAACCCTTCTAGATAGTTCAGCTTGCATCTTTGAACTCGGAGCAGTCATCGGTACAGCGTTTTGCCCATCGCTATTCATTCCGCAGGCAACGATCTCGCAATATTCGTCATCTTTGTCATTCAAAGCCGCATGTGACAGCTTCAAAATAACTGCTGCAAAACCTTCTCCTCTTCCATAGCCATCTCCTGAAGCATCAAAACTTTTACTGCGTCCGTCCGGGGCAAGGAGTCCACCTAAGCTGGCCGAAATTTGAAACACCTCACTGAGAATAATGTTAGGCGCGCAAACGATGGCTATGTCGCAATCGTCGTTGTGCAGGTTGTCACAGGCTATTTTGAGTGCAGTTAAGGATGAAGAGCATGCCGTGTCTACGACCAGGCTTGGACCCGTTAGGTTAAGACAGAACGACAACCTGTTGGCGATAATAGACAATGTGCTTCCTGTCGAGGCAAACGGGTCCATGATGCTGTAATTTGATGGATCTGAAGTGAGCTTGGAGTAATCCAGATTCATCACGCCGACAAACACCCCAGTTCTGCACTTTTGAAGATCGTCAAGTCGCATTCCAGCATCTTCAATGGCCTCATACACCACTTGTAGCAGAATACGTTGCTGAGGATCCATTCCACGGGCTTCCTGATTGGATATACCGAAGAACGCGTTGTCAAAGTATTTTATTTCTTCTAAGTAGGAACCATTGAGAACAGAATGGCGTCCTGTAACAAACCGCTTAGGATTGTAGTACTCAAAGAAGGCCTTATGTTGCTCGGGTCTGTTCTCGGGGTACGCAGTAATCGAACTGTTGAACTTGAAAATTACCCAGGAGGAGTTGAAGGTTTGTCCAGTGGATAAAACGAGTGTCGAGTTCGTCAACTCGCGAACGAGAATGGAGGAAAGGTTTTTCAAATCTTCAAATTGAGTACCAGCTAATTCGAGAGGACTGCTGATGATACAGCCATGTTTGGATGGTTTTTGTTGGGTGTTTGGAAGCAATTGGCGGGAGCATATTTCATTTTAACCACTGATGTTTACTATGGTCTGGTGGACAAGAAGGGCTTCTTTCATTAAATCTTCCCTGAGAATATTCTGGCCATGTTTAGGCACAAAGATGATCTGTTCTCGGCGTGCTTCAAGAAGTGGAGAGAATTGTCCTGCATGATGCAAGTCTTTCCTGGATTGGCTGTCAGTTGCGGTGAAACGTTCAATGGTAGGACGCCCCACACGCAGGCGAATTCATCCCAGGCAGCTTGCTGTAACAACTATAAGCGATACCACAAATACAGCCAATGGTTTTCGAGCAATAAACAGCCCCAGTTTCTCAAACGCTTTCTGATAAGTAGTAAGGATGGCATAAGATAAAGCTCCTCGTGCACTACTGATGGCACCACATCCAAAGCGACGCTTTTTATGGGTCGTGTGACACTCGTAAGACCTAAACGCGGGAAGCGATTTTGTTAAGCGATTGGGATTTTCCAGAGAAATTGTATCGTGGTATAGCTAACATGAACCAGGAACGCAATGAATAGATCAACCTTGTACATATTTTTTACAAAATAAAGTGGTCCTCGGCACGTAATAGAAATGAGCATTGGAAAACGTTATTTTTCCATTCTATATTCCTGGTATACATCGCCAAAATGTCCACTATATTTTTTTCTAGGTAACGAATTTCAAATTGCTGGTCTGCTGACATAGGCAGTAGCAGCAGCTTACGGTTTTTCTACACTGAAATCTGACTGAGTTTTCATGTCCGCAGAACTGAAACCCCGTCATTCAGGTAACCCTTTTTTTTTTGCTTGTTAAACGCAGCAGCTTGTAAAGCTTACCTAGCATGAAGCGTAGAGAACCGTTTGTTGTATGTTTCATTCATTGTTTTCAAGTGTCGCTACCCCGCCTTCTCCCCTTTTCATTGGTGCGTTTAGCCCAGTCTACACTCAAATTTCGCGTGTCTGAATTGCGAATTTTAGGTCTCGCGCTAACTCAGAGAAGAAGCTTATCCATTTAGGTTTCTATAACTGCTTTCTAAAGGAAGTCTCCCCGAGGACATTACCAAGTCTAAGGAAGGTGCAAGTCTAACGATTTACTAGTAAGTACATGGTTGTATATTTACCTGGTTTGTGAGAGCTAGCTGCAGACCACGCGGCGAAGATACGTTGCTGATATGTGGTCATGGATTATTCACTCATGCGCTCAGAACTCTTTTAACTTCATTTGATTGGGTCGCTTAACTTGTCTACTGAATTATAGAATTTGCATCGAGTTTATAAGTGAGCCAGTTGTGAATCGCTTTGGCCGTGAATTTTGCTCTCGTCGAAAGTTTTACTGCTACTTTTGACAATGTCCCCATCACCATGTACTCAATTGTGATATGACGTTTTACGATATAATAAGCTGCAGCATTATATGATACAATTTACGCTAGAAGAGCTCATCAAAAGAGTATTTTTCTACATTTTTTTTTTTAGTCCATCAATTCTTAGAATCCCAGACAAAATTCCTAGAAAATCAGTCTCGCGCCCTTTGACCGTCTGGAAGGAAGTGAAATTTGATTGCTTTCAATGTCCAGCAATACGCTCTAGGACTTGATCACGTGCACACCGGAGACTCCCGTACTTCCTC
This sequence comes from Orbicella faveolata, assembly GCF_042242905.1. NCBI lineage: Eukaryota > Metazoa > Cnidaria > Anthozoa > Scleractinia > Merulinidae > Orbicella > Orbicella faveolata. The sequence goes on along the minus strand of NW_028301539.1, from coordinate 31,680,090 downwards.
TAGAGTTTTGCTTCTGATAACAGTCAGTCGGTAACGTTTTATGTATTTCGGTATTTTGTTTGTCGTGGCGTGATTCCTTTATTTTTTCTGATTTGTTCTTGGTGACCGTATGTAAAAAGTAGTAGTAGTACGGTGGCTCGACGGTGGGTTTTAAGATTATAATTATGTATGAAAATATCTGCCATCAAATTTTGATGCGATCCATCTGCTCTGTTTATTCAATTTCACTAGATAGTTTTTACCTACTCAGTCACGTTCTTATGGGCCGTCACGCAATCTTTGTTTCGTTGGGGAGGTTTCAGCAATCACCACAAGGAAGCTCGAGCTAATTGCTTAGCAACACGCCGTGTCATTACGAGCGCACATTGAGGGATTGAGGACTGGGCTGACCGGCTATGAAGAGCCTTGCAAAGATAAAAAATGCTTTTGTATTCTAATAGTTTAATTCATATAAGTGCATTAGCAAAGCACAACTTAAAATCATGCACATAAAATTGTAATTGCTATAATACCTATATGATAATTCACATAAACATACAGGTTAAGCCGACGGCCTTGAAGATAAAAATTGGTTACACACTGGCTCGGCATCGTTTTCGGGGTGCTTTATACTTTATAGTATGCAGATTCCAGTAAACGAGCGATACAGCTTTGAAGGTATTGCATTTTGTACACCCTAAGTCAAGGGTAAACCTCAAAACAGCTTCTTCCACTATATTTGCGCAGCACTGTTCTGTACGCCAACAAAGACTGACGGAAAACTTGATATTCCTGTTTACTTAAAGCAAGAAAATTAAGAACACTTTTAAAGAGTAAAACCAAGAACAAACGATTAATAGTCTAAACTGTCATAAGGAGAAAGACTGTTACTGTTTAACTGACCCATATTTAATTAAATTAGATTATCTCAGTGATTCGACGTTACAAAGGTCCCGGTTTGTTTGCCACTTGGTTTCGATAATTCAGGAGAAAACCTGCTTATCTGCACGTGCTAAAACAAGGAAGTCAAAATACACCACGCGACTCACGCGACCAGCAACAATTGCGCGCGAGCAACGCGTAATTCGCATTCAGTATTCAGAGGAAATGATCAGCGACGGACTGCGCAAATAAAGACCAATAACTGAAATATGTAAATCGGGCACGTCTAAAGAACCTTATTACTATCAACCAAAAAAACATTCATGGCCAAAGATCGAGGAGAATAGTCTCGTTTCAGTGACACTTAATTTGAGTCAATAAATCCCAGTTTTAAATGAAGACTGAAATGCTTCGGAGTCAGAGTTCAAATATAAAAAGTAGCGCCAACTGGGAGCAAATGTTTAAAAATGCTTTACTAACAATACCATTTCGTTTTCCTTGTATTGACGAATGTTTGTAGAAAACACTTTCACACTGTGTTAACCTATTGTGTAATGAACACTATATCGAGGCTTCTCTAATTAAGTGAGTAATCTTAACTCTTTCTGATTCGCCAATTTGTTGCTTAGCAATGACGTCATCAATTTTTACACGTGGACGTATATAGATAGTGTTAGCGACATATTCCCGCCAGTAGTTCAAGTTTCAGTTATCGTGCGTGCACAGTACGTGTTTTCAAGTAAATTAAGTTTTAAGCTACCCTTGACTATTTAGAGTGCAAGCGGGAACCGATGTGTAAGTACAAACTATTTTCTATGCTTGCTTTTTAGTATAAGTTTCAAGTTTTGACGTTTTTTAACCTTAAGTACCTTTAGTCTCGGTTTTTTTATACAACAGCCTATTGTACTAAGTCCAACACGTGGCAGAGCCCCAGTTTTCAAAGTTTTTATTTCATCTTGTTTTTAGCGATAGATCTTTATAGTTCACATTCCCCCTAGCTTAGGTTTCTATTTAGCAACTTTCCTATAAGAATCTCTGGTAATTCAGTTAAGTCCTTTCTTTGCTAGTAAATTCCCACATCGCTTTCAGTGGCGCTCACGCAAGCACGTTTTTATCGCATCGTACAATTTTATTGCTTTCAAGTTTTTAGAGTGTTGTTATTTATTGTATTAGGACAGTTAGCAGTATGCGTATCTGCTTGGGATCACTGATGATTTTAATTGTATCTTTACTGAGAAGTTTCACTGGAAGTATTGTCATATCGCAGTTATGATTGGAATGTTTGCTATTATTGTTTCGTGACTCTTGTCATCTTGTAATCTTCTATTATCTAGTAATTAGTTTATTCATTACATTATATTTCAGTTTACGTTCGATTATCGTCAATTAAATCACCGTCAATCACAGCTGATTTTCCGTGATCTCTGGCTTTATTCGATTAGTAAAGCATCTCCCACACACGCTAGTCTCATCGCGACAAGTTGTCTAGCAAGTGACAATTCGGCCTTTCAACAGTCGCTGTGAACCTGACGTTACATATTGTTTTGCTATAATTTGCAAGTGAACTATGTACACCGTTGCTAGTGCCGCGTGCAGCACTCTCTTGAACATTTGTTTTTAGGTATCGAGTGAATGTAAAATGTTTGGGATAATCTGGCATCATAACATGAAAACGTAAGTCGACTTATTTTTTTCTTGTAGTTTTGGAAATTTTTATCTCTGGTCTGTTAACTCGTGATGTGGAACGCGCTACTGAGTAATTGTTAACAGTGGCTAATAGTAAATAAAATAAATATGGAATTATCCGGAGAAATTTTGAGAGAACATCCTGTGGCGTAGATGAACGTGCGACATACTGCAGTGGATTAGTTTGAGTAGCGTGACGCAGGCTATGTCACGCAACAAGGAATAGCTTGGGTTTGAATCTTGTATTTACGAGAACAGTACCTTGAGACTGACGAATTTTAGTATAGAAGATTGATTGAATTTGGAACTCACGGAGATCTTACAAGTGTAAATGACGGATCGTGAAGAAACGCAAGGAAACAGAAAGATACACTTCTCTTAATTGTTAAACGAACGAAATGCGGAAATTTTCCTTAATATTCCTTCATTTGTCACGTCCTGTGCAAGATGCGGAAATATAATGCTAAACCTCTCACTCCGTTGCTGCTGAACTCTGTAATATATGTTCCTTGTTACAATTCAACCGCAGTGTTATTTTCATCACTCCCCGAGGGTCTCGTTTAGTGTAGCATGTAAAGAGTCCAAACAATTTTTTGTGACACTACAGCCGCAAGATTTATTCGCGTTAGAAGTATAGGGGGAGTCAGACAAATACCGTTTCGCAGAGGGAGAAGAATTTCCCGGTTTTACAACTCCCAGGTTCAAAACCGAAGCTCGCAAGCTCGCTTCGGTTGAAGTTGAGGTTGCAAAACCGGGAAATGCTGGGTCCCTCTGCGAAACAGTATTTGTCTGACTCCCCCTATACTACTAAGGTGAAGGGGGGAAGGGGAGGGATTGCTATTGGATAGAAACGACCCCGCTGTTATACCGCCCGAACACCGGCAATGTTTCGAGGAACAAACAAGTGTGCGTGGTTGATGCGTAGCAAATGTCACCTTTCCGAGGCCATTCAAAACCTCCCTCTAGAGCTTCGTGAGACAATTTACAAGGAGTATCTCACAATAAAAATGAGAGAAAGAAAGGCAATGGGCTGGGATGAGGTACATGACGAGATTGAAGAGGCGCCCTTCTGTGAAAAACGCTCAAGAATTGTTAAGGTCATGTTTTGTCGGAAATGCAACTGCTGTAGCCTGAACGGACTCGGTTTCGAGTGTTATAAAAATGGAGAAAAACACTTTCTCGGCTACCCCATATATGATGAGAACGACTACGCCGAAATCTTTAAGAAATTTTACTGAGCGGCGACGATATTAACCTTCGTTCGAAGCAAAAGTTTTGTTTTGAAATCTGCGAGTTGCGTGACATTTTTCTCAGAAAGACTGGAACCAAATATGTCCCAGGCCCTTGGACGAGCAGTACTGAAAAACATGGAGGACAACTCAAGAGTTTTTTTGTTTGGGCCGAAAAAAACGAACCAGAACAGAATTTACAAAAAAAAATACGCTCAGTCAACGCGCTGTAAGTTATTTTTTCACCACAGAAGCTGCCGAAGTGAAGCGAGCAGGAGGAAACGAGAAAATAGCAAGATTTGATCACAGCATTCGATCGATCGTAACATGAAATATTCCTTGAACAAGGGGCTCAATCGAGCCCGTTTAAGTTTTCTCTTTCTCGGCTTTGCTGTTCATGGCTTGGCGGTAAAGTTAACGCTGCTTCTTAAAATATTCTTCGAACTAAAAGGCAACAACGGCAAGAATAAGCAGCCAGGTGTGCTCGGCCAGAATCCCGATGACTTGACCCGCAGCTTTGAATAGAAAGCTCACAGTCGAGCCAATCAGCCCGCGCAGAATAGAAGCAAGTTTCGCGCCAATATCTTTTAGGTCTTTCCCCAAAGTCTTGCCGGTGGCTTTCAAACCTCTGGTGAGGGTCCCGATGACAGCTCCGATTGTGGTCCCTGTAGCAATAAATATTGCTGTTACCGTCCCATATTTTTTGAAGATACCTTTCACTCTTTCCAAAAGAGGCTTCTCTCCACCCACTTCTTCAAGCCGAGCCGTTATCGACCTAATCTCTTCATTACGTGTCTCTATTCTCCCCCGCGCGGCCTCCTTTTCTCCAGGTGTGGCATTTTCATCTTTTAAAATCTGCGTATCTTCTTTATTATCTTTTTCCAGCTCTTCTCTGTCCATTTATTTCTTTTTCCAAGGCAGCACTTTTCACGCCAAGTTTTGTTTGGAAAACTTTTTCTTCTTCGGTTATTTTTGCATAACTTTCTTGAAGCTCCGCAAGTTTGTTTTTTGCTCCTTCTATTTGTTCAGGCGGTGCATCAGGGTCTAAAGCCTTGTTTCTTTCAAGCCTGATTCGCCAGTTCAGCGCCTCTTTTCGTTTTCTTATTGCTTCGAGAGCTTCACTCGCATTTTCTTCTTCTTCTTTTTCAAAATCTGCAGCTTCTGAATTTTCGATCAACTGAATATCTCTCTCCGCCTGTTGTTCTGCGAACCTTTGAATATATTTTTCACTAGCCTTTTGATGTTCTGTTTCAAGACTTCTCAATTCTCTTTTCATTTTGTCAATTTCCTCTTGCGAACCCTCTGCATTTTCAAGATCTTCTATCTGGCTTTGTTTCTTCTTTATGGCTTCTCTCATTTCATCCATTTATTTTTTATTTTTTTCTCTTTCTTCGTATTGCTTCTCTTTGAGCTCTTTTCGTTTTTCGTATATCGTTTGTCGAACCTTCTCGTATTTGGAAGCCCCGAGAGCAGTTTTTATTTCCTTCGAAAGGTTTGGATTAATTCGATCTCTTCCCGTGCTCTTTTCTTTGGTTAACAGGTCATACGTTTTTTTGCCAGCTCCAAACATTTTGACTTGGAGCTTCCCCTTTGAGCTGTATGAAACCTCAAGCTCGCTTGAGCTCATGTCCGGGAAGAGATCTTTTGCAGCAACCCACGCTTGTTCACTCAGGGTCTGAGCTCCGGTGAAAGGGGTTTCAGCATAAGAAGTTTCAGGCATCCCGCTTTTTTCATTCTGCATCGTCTTCATTGGAATTTCTTCTACACCATTTGGCGTAGATGCATTGTATGGGATGAAAGGAATCGTTTCGTTGGCATCTTTACTTTCATCATCATCATCATAATCCCAACCGTCTGGGTCAAAAGCAGGGTTTTCAAAGCTAGTCCCTTCACCTTCCGCCATAGCAATATATTTCAATTCTGTTATTTTTTAAATTGGAAAAATATTTAACGGTGGTATTATACGAAATGTCAGTGCCAGAGAACCTTCGCCCAACGTACAACGAAAAGACATTACACGCCATGAAGGCCGAGCGCGCGGTGAAGCGAATCACCTTTGACCGCACTGAAGCCAGCCCCGGCGAGACGCTGTATGTTTCAGTGCCCAAGCTGAACGAGAACGAGGTTCTGGTGCCGGGCTCGCTAGCGCTTCTCTTTGACATCGACCTTTCTGGAGGGCATGCCAACAACATCCTTGTCCAGAACGTCACGCGAGCGCTAGTTGACAGGCTGGTCGTGAAGTTCGGAGGCACTATCCTGCAAGACACGGTTGGATATGACATCTACAAAATCTTTGAAGACCTTTTCCTTTCGCAGGAAAGGCGAGACGACATGATTCTCGAAGGGATTCAGAGCGAGGATCTATGCAAGATCCGCTCAGGCGCGGGAGACAAGAAAACTTCGGGCGTCGACGCTGAAAACAAGCTGAACGAGATGTTCGTAAAAAAGTACCGCATCATTCTCGACCATCAGATCTTATCTGACCACGGTATTTAATACCCCCAGGCCCTTTACAACGACCTCACGTTCGAAGTAACCCTTGCACCAGCTTCGCAGGTAGTCAAAGGCTCTGAAAAAACCGAATTGAAATATAAGCTGACCAACATTCAGCTCGAGCACAAAATGACCCGCAGCAAGACTCTGGCAGACGAGGCAAAGAGCGTTTACTCCAGCGGCAAAGAGTCCACTCATGACCACGTGACTCGTTCCAAAGTGGTGACTTTCAAAAAAGGAACTGATACGAGGGTCAACATCAAAGTCGACGCCCAAAGAAGGTCACTAAAAGCTATCCTCCCACTGTTCATGGAGCCGTATGATGGGGGCGCCAGAGATTCAGAAATATACGTCTTCCCGGATCTGACGAAAGTCAGCGTCACGATCAACGGCTCGCCCAACATGCTTTACAACAACGGCATCAAAGGCAAGGACATGTGGGAAGAGGCCAAACGCTTCTTTGGGAAAGAAAAAAATAAAACCGAGCACATGAATTTCACAAAATTTTACACCGATGATAAGTTCGGGCTTGTGATTGATATGCGCTCCATGGCGGATCAGTCGATGCACGACTGCGGCACGCGAATTGTGAACAGTACAGACGGTGTACAGCTGGAAATTGAGCGGAAAGCCGAAGGCTCAGGTAACGTGAACTGCCATGTATTCGTCGTCTCCGACTCCCAGTTCAACATTATGAACAGTCAGCTAGAATCTGTGCAGTATTGAATATGGACCCAAGAAAGATACCTTTCAACGCTCTCATTTTGGGGCCGACGAATTCAGGCAAATCGAGGTTTGTGGTTGACGAGCTCTACGGCCCTTTCCGCGGCAAGTTCGACTACATCGTCCTCATCTGCCCGACATTCGCGCACAACAAGACCTACGACCGAATTGGTGAAAACGATCCAAGAATGTTTGTGATAATATGCGAGCAGCACGAGGTGGAAATGTGGTTGAAGCTCGTGAGATGGCTTTTCGAGGGCACCAACACGCTCATAATCCTCGATGACTGCGCAGCCTCGAAAGATGTGAAAGAGCGCACCGGCCAGCTGGTAAATCTCGCCTTTCCTGCTCGGCATATCGGCATCAGCGTTTGGGTGCTGACCCAGAAGATGACCAGCATAACAGCTTCCTTCCGGGAGAACGTGGCGGCGATCGTTCTCTTTTACACCCCCTCGGCCAAGACCACGAAAGCCATCTTCGATGATTACGCCGGCGAGCTAGCCCTGGATGAGTACAAAGGCCTGATTTCAAAGCTGAAAGAGCGAAAGTTCTCTTATCTTGTGTTCTCGCTTCGCCACCCCTACGGGTTAAGTTATTTTGAATAAAAAAATGAAAGTTGTATATAGCCTTGAACAATGGCTGAAGAAGAGGCTGCGTTAGCAGAAGTTATGAACCTACTTCAAACCGAGCCCGAGCCGTCGAGTGGTCCAGCAGGTGGCATAGTTCCAACAGTCCCCGGACCTGACATTCCTGCTATTCGTGAGCAGCTGGCCGTGCTGATATCCACAGGAAAAGCCAGAGGCCATCGGAGTGCAGTTAACCCACGAACAGGTGAAGCGCCTTAGCGACAAAGATGTCGAGAAATACACCAAACGCTACGAGACATACGTGGGCTCAAAGACAACAGAAAGTCTAATCGACAGCTTCATTTTTCTTGCGACCAAAGCGGTCGGAATGTTCGTTAACATCAAAGACATCGACGCTTATCAAAAAGAACTCAGAAACGACCACATCATAAACAAAGAGCTCTCCAATCTGGCCGGCAACCTTGCTTTGAAGTGCGGCCGGTTTCTTGCTGCGGCCTACGCGGCGCTAATCACCACGAAAAATATTGATTTTAACTCGCATTTGGAGATAAGGGATGAAGCAAAATTGGAAGAAATTCCTCAACAGCAATCCTCAACGCCCGCTGAGTGATTGCAGAACGACCGCAGAGTTATTTCTAAGCATTATTATATTTGCTCAACATTTGTTTCAGAATGTCAACCGAACAATCCGAGAGCGCGCTTCAGGGCGAGACCCAGACAGCACCTGCCTTCGATATCACACAGCAAGCGACAACTCCAACTCCAACCACGCAGCGCGTGAAAAGTCCCAAGCATGTGGCTGCTGGCAAAATGGTTGCTGAAAGAACGCGGTTAGCCCGGGAACAACAGAAAAAAGCAACAGAGGCTTATATGGCGAACAACAAGGCGAAAGCCGCCACAGCGGCCCCTGAGCCAGCCCCGACTACAGAAGGCGAAAGCCCAAAGTGCAGCGGAGAAAAGAATAGCAGCCTCAGCACCACCCAATGGCTTGCTGTTGGCAGCATAGTCGTTTCACTGGTCGGGATTTGTTACAAACGTGAAGAGCTCAAGGCTATGGCTGAGGCCGCATTCGCCAAAAAAACGCCAGAGCCCACACCTGAACCCGCACCTGAGCCTGCACCTGAGCCCGCACCTGAGCCCGCACCTGCTCGAGCGACACAGCCAAAGGATTAAAAAAAATGATTTAAACTTTTCCGAGTGGAGTATATTCAACATGCCTAAAGTTGATGTTCCCCAGATTCTCATCTCTTCAGCCGCAATTTTTGGTATCTCTCTGGTATGGTACGACTTCAACGTAAAGGTTTTTGATAGAATCAGCGACCTTTTACGTGCAGTATTTATTGATAAGGCCGAAGAAGAAAAAAGAAAACAAGGAGAAATAAGAAGAAGAATAGAAGAAGAAAAAGAATAGAAGAAGAAGAAGAAATGAGAAGAATAGAAAAGAACTTGTCGTAATAAGCGCTCAGCTCCAGCTTCTGCTGCTCGTAAGTCACCATCTGCCCGTCCCGCACCCTGAAACCTCTGTTGGTTGCCATATCTTTGCTGCCTTCCAACGCTCCCTTAAAACGCTGCCACGTGATCTCGTTCTGCGTCTTCGACATCCCCTTCGTGCTAAACTTCTTTTTTTCGCCCTCTGCTTTGTCGACGAAATAACACTTCGAGCAGAGCGCGATCATCCGGCTGCCCTCGCACTCAAGCTTAAAGAGACCTGGGGTGCGGCCGCTCCACTTGTCCCAAGCCAGCCACTGAGTTTTTGGCGCCTCGAATTCTGGCTTCAGATCCGGCCGAACAATGTCCTCGAGACGCTTTGCAGAGATAGCCATGTAATTACTGTCCGTGTCCATCTGGATCAGCTCAAAATCTCTTCTGTCGATATACCTGTCGAGAAAGTCGTACTAGAATTCCAGCATCCGCAGCTTTGCCAGCTGATAGACAGCGATTCCAACCTGAAATGGCCGTCTGATTGTGATCCGAGGCTTCCGGCTTTCCAACTCATACGCCTGCCCGATCTCGTTAAGATCAGAGTAATACGCGCTTCGCAAGGCTCTGTCGACTACCTTCTCTTCTTTGGTGTAAATCACGTTTGTTTGCCGCTCCAAAGCTTCAATGAGCTTCCCGTACGCGCTGTTTCCCAGAAGTTTGAACAATTCAGCGAGCAGCGCCTTGCTTTTATCCACGTCTCCTGTCCGGCGCGCCTCCATCACCTGCTCCACGAACCAGGGAAAGATCTTGGCCGGTTGGTAGTCTATTGTTCTGTAAACCTTTGTGACTACCGCCCCGTGGTTCACGTATCACAGCAGCAGAGGGGCGTACACCAACAACCCTTCTGCAGACAGAGCCCCCACAAGTTTTTTTCCGTCTCCGCGCTTTCTGCCAGTTCGAGCTAAGTAATCGACCATATGTTTCGGCACAGCTTCGGCAGGCACCTTTTTGTTGTAAAAGAAAGGACACATCTCCTCAAACTTTGGACGCAAGCGCTCTGGAATCTCGATGTCGACTTCAGCAAATCCGAACCAGCTTCCTTCTTTGAGCCTGTGCGTTAGTACAGGAGCCGCCTCCGCTTGGAACTTACCGCTGTAGTGCACGACCCTTTCCTTCCCGCAAGGCATTTCTCTGAGCATGGTCGAAAGATAGAGGGCGTTGGCGTCATAACCAAGGATATTTTTGCAAAGACGCGGTTCTGATATTCGATGAGACCTTATCTCTGTAACATCAACTTCGCTGTACCTTGTGAAAACCAGGCTCGGCCCTCCGACAACAGCTTCTTTCAGCATCTCATACGCTTCTTTGCCCGGTCTGTAAAGCTCCGCACCACGCTCAACCGCTCCCCGGAGCAAGTAATGCAAACTCACGCCTGGGATGCTGACAGCATCTTTCAGAATGTCGATTCCCTTCTTAGTGTAGAAGTTTCTCATTTTTTCCAGAGCCTCAAGGCCGGGAGCCACATCGAGATTGTTGTAGTAACGCAGCCAGTCTGAAAAGGTTCTCATGCCCTTTTCTTTGAACAACCGCTGACACCCCTCCCATTCATCCCGCGTGAGTACGTATCCGCCCTTTAGCTTCGAATACCACTCCTCGTATTTTGGGAGCCCAGGGTAATCAAGCTCTTCGGGGGTGTCAAACTATTCGTATGGAAACCATGATTTCACTGTCTTACATTCGTAGGCTTTCACCCATTTCTCGTAGCTCGTCCTCGGCCCAAGGTAATTGATGATATTGAGGAAACGGAATCCCCAGGTGAGCAAGAACATGGTTTTGTTCCCGTTTTTTGCCACTCTGACTTTGGGTGATGTTTCAGCAAGGCGGCCAGCGAAGTGGTTTTTGATCAGATTCAGATCGTAACTTCCTGAATTGAACCCGACTACAGTAACCTGGTTGCACCATTCATCGAGTTTTTGTCGCTGTGCTTTTGGCAGCAGGTGCGCGTCTTCTTGCACAAACTCCGCTCGTACCTGGGCCCGGATGCTTTTTCCGCGTCTCTCCAGCTCTTCCATAAACTTGCGGACCAACTCCGAGGGGTCTCTTTCACAGATGTGGGTGGGTTCTCTTTCAAGGGTGTCGCCAACGCTCACCGAAATTGGCACGTGCGCGTTTTCTATCGTGAGCGCGGGCGTCGCTTCCTTCCGATGATTATTATCGCCATACGCCTCGAAATCGTACGAGATCGCGTGCGGGTAGCTTTTTGTTTCGGCCCGCGGTGGATCAGCGTAGATTTTCCCAACTTCGCATGCCCAGGCCTCGATAACTTGGTAGCCGGCCTCCCGCAGAAATCTTGTGCGTTTCATTGTTGCTTGGTACATATCTTCTCGCGCTTGGTTGTTGCGGTGAATGATTTTGTCGCGATCTTACGGGTAACATTTTCGACACCCGTGCCAGTGGCAGCCGTAGTATTGAAATACAGTCTTCGTTGCGTGGTTGTACCCGTCGACAGGCGCGCGCTCAATCCAACGCTCGCCACCATGCCCGCACATTGCGTGGTGGATGTGGATTTTCCGCCGCTTGGCTTCTCGCTCAAGCCACAGAAGCGATTCTTTGGAAGCATTCTGCTTTGAATATAAAGTTTTCTCGAAAGCTGTCTGCGGGTCTTCGACCCTTTCACCCGGGCAATCGATTACCGTTTTTCCTGCACTGCAGGTTTGGAAATGGCGTTGGAGATTGCAAACTTTTGTGAATCTCGCTTTGCAATGAGGGCATGTATAATTTTTGGCCAACCTGGCAATATCTTTGATGACGAACGCGTGCCCTTCGTAGGTACCGATTGTCAGAATGGTCTTCAAACTAGCTGCTGGGTTTCGTCTAAGGTGCCATACCACTTCTCCCGCCCCCTCTCAGGCTCATATACCCGGATGCCGAGCCAGTCCGAAAAAGCTGTACCTTGATTAAGATGTCTTTCAACCTTTTCTAATTCATCCAGAGACGTTTTTGGGCAGTCGGTCGGCAGGGTTTTGAGTTTGAAGAAACTCTTGGCTAGACCGCGGGCTGCTTTTGTGCTTCGATCGGCACGCAATCCTCGGTGCACAGCGATACAACGCCAAAGACACAAGTTGTCTTTATACGTATCCAAAGCCATCATCGCCCCGCCATGGGCAAGGTTGCGTAGCCAGTCCGGCAAAGAGCCTGCGCCCAACAACGGCTGGCGGTCAATCACAACCTTCAGGTCAACATTAAAAAAGCTTACAAACTCCCACTTTGTTGATGGTCTTTCGATTTTGTCATGGTCCAGGCGTTTCGTCTCTTCTTCGCTCAGCCATTCTTCCGCCTCTGCCAGTCTGTTTATCCAAGGCGAGCCGTGGTTTTTGTAGTACAGAATCACCGTCCCATCTTCAATGTTGCGTAACTGATACCAGAAAACATGCCTCAGGTAAAACGCTGTGACAACATTTTCTCGAATTTTTTCCATAAAGTTTGTTGTTAGGTCTTTTTCCAGACCTCTGATAAAGCGCCATCGAATGTAACGCCGCCCTTTACTCTCTTCCCCCTCATGCGTTGCATCATCGAACAGGTCCAGAATCTCGTTCTGGTAGTCTGTCACTGTTCGGATGTTCTGTGCAGGAAAAGGGTCGTACTCCCTCAGAAGCTCTTGCTTTTTTCTGACCTTTCTTTGCCGGGGAGGGGGTCTTGGTTGGTAAGGTTTTGGAAGTAAAGGTTTTTGCAAACGCTTCTCCGTTTCTTGGGAAATAGGTTCATCCAGCACGTTCTGAACAATCTTTCTAACAGCCGGCTCGTTTTCTGCAAGTAATTGCTCTAAATACTGCAACGTTGCTGGATCGATTTTTGCAAGTTCTTCTTCCAGTCTTTCTTCAAAGTTTTGCTTAACAGAAGACATTGTCAACTTGTATGATGGAAGGTGTTCATCTCTCTAATTGGGTTGACTTGAGCTCGAGCAAAACAAGTTCAAAATTTTTCTTTGCCTTTTTGCGTTTGCGAATAAGCCGGTGTTTAACCGCGCTCCCGTCGCATAAAATGCAAAGACGGTAATCGCACAAAACCCCAACTCCACAGCCGCGACATGGGGCAGGAATTTTCATCCCTTTCTTGAGTTGATAGTTGTGCTTCCTGCAGTAAGCGCCGACACAGCTCTTTCCGCAGTTTTCTTTCCCGCCACGCATCAACCACGCACACTTGTTTGTTCCTCGAAACATTGCCGGTGTTCGGGCGGTATAACAGCGGGGTCGTTTCTATCTAATAGCAATCCCTCCCCTTCCCCCCTTCCCCTTTAGTAGGATAGGGGGAGTCAGACAAATACTGTTTCGCAGAGGGACCCAGCATTTCCCGGTTTTGCAACCCCAACTTCAACCGAAGCGAGCTTGCGAGCTTCGGTTTTGAACCTGGGAGTTGTAAAACCGGGAAATTCTTCTCCCTCTACGAAACGGTATTTGTCTGACTCCCCCTATACTACTGCGTTCTGTCATGGAAAACGATTCAAGACAACCAGGGTATGTACAATTTTTGTCATGATGATTTCTAAGTATAAAACTTCAAACATCCCTAAAGAAACTTTCGCTCCCTTTGATGGAGGAGGAACACATTCGCTAAAAGAGTTCCACTTTATTGATCACATTGCCAACAAGGTCAAAAACCAATATATTCAAAAGCCAATTTACTCCGGTTTTTTGCCGTTTAAAAATAATCACTGTTTCAATTTCACTTCGGATTTCCTTCCGCTGCAGATCTAAGCTGTATATTTCAAGGAACACCTTGGTGAAGTTGTACTGAGATTTTTTTTTTGTAACAAGAATTTCGATCTAACTATCAACAGTACCACATTTTAATGGACATTTTTCTCAGTCCTGGGTTGCATTTCGTCAATTATAGAGCTACAAGTTGTTGATCACGCGGTGAAGAAATCACTGATTTGTTTCAAAGTTTATTCACGTTCCAGCCCTCAGAATTTCTAACTTGATTTGAATGGGTCGCTTAACTCGTCTTAATTAATATTTTACTGAGATACAAAAGTGACATTTGCTTCTGCAGTAGAAAGGTTGAGATTCGTTTAGCAAATGAAATCTCCAGTCGTCAAACGTTTCACTGATATTTGTGACTTGAAACTTCCTCCATCACCATTAGTTTTAGTACGTGACAAAGTTATTATTATGTTGTATAGCTTTATTCTAGAAAAAGCCGCTCAATTCTCAGAATCCCAGACAAAATTCTCGGAAAATCGGCCTCGCGCCCTTTGACCTTCTGGCTGCAGGCATATCAAATCATGTCAGATATAAAGGAGGAAATTTTGATTGGCTCCTTTGGCTCTTTTAAGGCCGGTTTTCACTAGAGCATAAGCACAAGCACAAGCATAAGCATAAGCGCAAGCGAAAACAGCCACGACATAAGCATAAGCATAAGCTGAAACATAAGAAGAACGAGCCCACTTATTTGCCTTGTGCAGTTTTCACTAGTAACACGCTCAGTTCCGTTTTTCTTGGGTTTATGCTTATGCTTATGTCGAGCACGTTACTACTGAAAACTGCACAAGGCAAATAAGTGGGTTCGTTCTTCTTACGTTTCAGCTTATGCTTATGTTTATGTCGCGCCTGTTTTCACTTGTGCTTATGCTTATGCTTATGCTTATGCTTCTGCTTATGTTCTAGTGAAAACCAGCCTTTGAGAAACGCTCTAGGGCTTGATCACGTGTGTACTCCGGAGACCGATCACGTGCTTCCTCTAGCCTGTTTACGGGTGGACCAATTGACTTTTGAGAAGGGTGAGGGGTAATTTGTACAAAAAAAAAAAAAAATAATAAAAAATACGCACAGGACTACTGCGAGCAAAATTAACATTTACGCACGCTCAGTGAGCCGAAAAATAATGTTTCATATCATGCAAACTGACACTTCCCGGGAGGAAAAAAAAAACATTCCAAGTGCATGAAAGAGTTAAAACAAATATTCGTTCCTGTACCAAATCACCCACCCCCTCTCAGAAGTCAATTAGTCCATACCATTAGCTTCTGATAGGCAGTCAGTCAGTAATGCTTATATATTCTCTTATTTTGTTTATCTTTCCTAGGTCAGGCCATGGATGATTTTATACAAGGTGACCACAAAAAGTAAGGAAGCTGGGATTAAAGATTACTTATTGCAACAAAAGGACTTTTTATTAATATTTGCCTTCAAATTTTGATATCAACTATCTGCTCTCTTTGATCAATTTTACTGAATTGCTGTCGATTAACTTTTACCTACTCATTATTTGTGTATTTGTCAATTTTCATTCAATGCTAGTAACTGTTCGCGCAACTTGTTTCTGCGCATCCTGCCAGCGCATGCTACGCCACAACGATCGCGCGCGTAAATTGAGGAATAAAATGAACAAAAGTGCTAATGAGGATGTTTAGTGACCCCCGTTTTCGTTTTGATCGTGATCACTTTCGATTCTCTACCGTTGTTCTACGTTTTGCGTAAAAATGAAATTGAACCGAAGATTTTGACAATTTTGCCCCACGCGCCATTGACATTCGCTCTTTTGAGCTCTTTATTTATCGACACGACGGTTTCAACTGTCTCTTTACGGGTTGGTTTATATAGAAATGATTGCAACATCTGGATTTATGAACGCCAAAGAACCACTTAGGAAAAATACAACAAACATGTTTTGCCTCCTTCAACTCAAAGCCAATCTTGTTAAATAGCCCTCCGGGCTAACATTTCAAGATCAGGGTACTTTTTCACTCCTAAAATTCTGCACTACCTAAAAAAATAACACGATCTGTCATTGAAGAAAAAAATATATATATCAGAGAATTTTCGCGCGAACGTCCCAAGAGCCGCCCTCTATCGCGAGGCAGGAATGGTCAATAAAAACGCCGATATTTGCAATTGTATGTGGGACCGTTATTTCAAGAACTCTGCGGTTTAATTGCACACACACCTATATATGAGTTCAGGAACATGCTATCATTCAAAAGGCATATTTCGTCTTCAAGCTATTTGGGAAATTTTTAGAGCGGGGATGAGTATTCGGAACGAACTTCGCATTTACTATAAAATGATATTACTACGGTACAGTTACACGTGGCAAGGGTATTTATTTGCAGAAAAATTAACAAAACTACTTACCGTCTTCTCGGCTGCCTGGAATGGCGAATTAATTCGGCAGGAGCTTCTAGCTCGGCCACCGCAGAACACGAGTTGTTCCAGAAAAAGCCAGAACCTTTTTCAACTAGAGGCTATCAATTCGCAATGATCAATGTAAACCGATTCCTAGCTCATTCTGATGGGTGGAACATCTCGTCATCTAGCCCTAGCAACACTGTTTTGTGTGGTTTCAGCACTCCATGAAGAATAATATTACCGTTTCAGCACACAGGAACACATACTTTGGGTAACCAGATATTATCAAGTAATTCCTTAACGCTAGAATCTGCCAATAAACTGTCAATGTTCTTGCCGAGACGACTGTGTGTGTATTAAAAACTGACCAAGAACCGTCCCACTGAACTGACAATGAGAAAAACAACTTAGATGTTATAGGCAAAATATCGCGGGAAATTGTACAACAGCCTTGAGTCATTTATGAACTCTAGCGCTTAATTTAACCGTAGAGCCCATTAAAGCCCCCCCTCAGCCCCCCCCCCCGCCCAAAAAAATCTTAAAAGAAATCGATTAGCTTTCCTCCGGTTTCAAGAGCGTTTCCGAAAAGCTTCGTTTTAGTGACGGATAAGTGTAGACAGTACGAATAATTGTAGAAATAATGCTGCGTTGTTAAATTTCTCCGGCGTAGTGTGGACGGAGTCTAATTACATGGAAATATGGCTGTTTGGTGTATTGAAATTGTTATTTACTGTTAAAACGCGTACGTGGTATGTTGTTAAAAAAAAAAAAAAAAATGGCCTTTTAAGTACCGCCCATCTCCTGGGTGACCCTGACTGACAGATTGAAAACTCCACTGACAGCTATAAAGAATCATATAAAGGTAAGAAGTGTTTTTGTACCTAATTAACACCAGCCATCATTAAACGAACCGCAGAATATTAAAATTGCTATAACACAAAAATCGACGCTAGTTCACGGAAGCAGAGAGTGGTGTTGGAAATGGTCAAGAAAAAGCCCTTTAATTCTTCTTAAGGTTGAAATACAGCATTTGTGGATTAAATTGTTTGTACACTGTCTCTACATTGTTTTCGCGTTTATGTATCTGTGAAATAAAAACTTCAACATCCTCTCTAGGGCAATCCCCCAGGGCATTAGACATTTTCAATTTTCAGTTGGTCAAATTCTCATCCCCCCGGGCAAATTGGTGTTCAAATGTCCCACCATCGGGTCATACTACGCGATCAAATGCCTCAACCGCCGGGACTTATAATAATAAAAAGAACATACGTGGTGGAAGGGAAAAAATTATCCTCGAATGACCGCTTTCAGATTCCACCGGTGCCAAGAATAATTCTTTTATATATTATCAAACTTAATGTCCGCAAGTGAGACTTTAAATTTAACTTTTAAGAATGGCTGACTGTTAGGATCGAGAAACGCCGGTCAACGACCCATTTGGCAAATCGCTCATATTTTGCCCAAAGATACCCTTAGGTGACCTAATTCTAAAAATCATATTATAAGGTTCCAGCGAATTTTTATTTTTCAGAAATTCGCGAAAATTTGAAACCGCGGTCAAAGTGCGGTTTTTCTTGTAATAAAATGACCGAAATAAGGTGCGAGGACGAAGCGCTGCTAAAGTCTTAAAATAAATTAAATTGACTTCAAACCTCGCACAAATGTGGAACAACCACTCTAATTTATTCCTCGTTTTAAACTAATCTCAGATATGTAGATATAGTGGTTTTCCAAACCATTTTAAAAACACCTATGAAGCATGTGAAAAATAACGGCAAAATATAGGTCATGTTTAACAGCATAAAAACGCATCTGGTACCTCACTTTCCGATTATTTTACTTTACAGCCTTAAAATATCATTATTAAACATATACCATGCCAAGTTTCATGCTCGAACTCGCAGTATTTCCCTTTGAGAAAAACGAAAATCTATGTCGATGTGTTGGGCGAAAATAACACAACAATTACACACGAACAATAGACAAATCAATTTCAAAAGCGAAAGTAAAAGGCTATCATTAATCAATTGATTCAATCAATTAAGCAATTCACTGCTATCAATAGAAACATAATGTCCTCATAATGTCCACTACATAAAAACTGTTTTTAGACGTTTTCGATCAAAACATACTGCGTTAACTTTGTTTAATTTCCTGTCCGCCGTCATGTCTAGTTTGTCATCGCGTGTATTTCTTAATGTAAACAACACTGTGAAAGGTTCTAGTAACAAACGCACAGAGGTTTCCAGGAACCTCGATGTTTTCGATTCACCAAAACGCTTTAAGTTCGTTAAGACACAATAATGGGTCAACTTGGAATGCTGTTTAGCATTAAGGACGTTAAAGGACTGTAAATTAATCGAGTTGAAATATCTTAAGGCAAATCTAAATCGCGCCCTTATTCTAATTGCTAAACAGCCGATCTCCGTTCAAGCTCAAGAAGTCGAGAGGTTAATTCGGCAATGTATCACCGGTACAACAACAAAATCAAACCGAGGTCATCAAAAGTGTAAGTTTGAAAGTGTAGTGGCAAGTTCGAAGTAAATTTCGCCTATATAAATTGGAAACAAGAAGTGAAACGGTCTGACCCGAAACAAATAAACGAAATATTAATACGACTAATTTAATCCGAAAATGTTATAGAAAACATACCTAAAAGCCGTCGATTCCCCTCAATACCACTCCACATTGCCTTAAAGGAGGCCAAGCTTTCTGCTGTAAGAATCAGGGGCCTCATGAATCTGTTTTTATTATATCGGCAACCATGCTGCGTGGCTGATATTCGAGACTCAGTAAAAGTTGTCACACAACCGTACGAGCAGTCCAGTCATGCTTTCACTGCTTTCGCGCAAATGTTCAACATTTCGCAATTACAGGTTTAAAGTAGTGATAGTAGATTGAAATGCGCTTTTTAAAGCTGTCCTATCCAGGAGCAATTATTTCTTGTTCTTGAATGGCTTTTAGTTGTAGCTACAGTCGGGGAGGGGGGGCGGGGGTACTCCCGGAAATTCCGAATATCTGTATGCCGTGGAAGATTAAGTGGTCTCTAGCTCTTAACGCCAACACTGAAACACCAGATGATTCTCGAAGTATCACAGGGATCACTAAGCAAAATAATTTTGAGTTTAGCTCCGCTGAGTCAGATACCTGTTGGCGCGCATATTGCATTGACCGTGGACAGGTGGAAAAACAGTTAAACCGGAAAAGCCTGTTGCACAGTGTAATTCAGCGTTCTCCAACACGCAATCGGTCTGGTTGTAATGCTAATCGTATTTGATAGAATCTCAAGTTTTCTTTCGACACATACTCACGTACTGGGGTGGTGACATACTACTAGATGGGCATGGCCGGGAGACACGAGTCAAGTCAGTCAACTCGCAAAGCTCAACCGAGAAGAGTGATAGTGAACCACTGGTGGAAGGACTGCAGATTGTCCCTACGCCTTACCCTAATAGGCCTCTGTGTTATTCTAATGAACTGATGCTGTTACAATGATACTATTTAGCTTTATGAACATGCTAATGGTAAAGATTTTCTTTTGCAGTATAAAAGAATCATTAATAAGTAGTTCTTTGTGAAAAACTATTTTAAGGAAAGTAAGCTGTTCGCGAGATCTATGTTTTCAGATGTTCTAGAGTGATTAGTTTGTTAAGGCACTGTTGCGCTGCGCCTGCGCGCAGTGTCGGAAAAAAGTACGTTAGATCATCTGTTTCTAAGTTGATAAAGGCAAATTAATCGCTGCAGCGAATTTGGAAAGGGTGATGATTCCAACCTCGTTCCCAGAGTCTCTCATCTTACCACCCTCTCGTTCCCAAATTCGCTGGGAACGAGGTTGAGACCATTCGGCCGTTAGTTTTTCCTCTAAAGGATCTCCCTCCTTTACTCCCTTTCCCTCTCTACAAAAATTTGACGATCCTCCCCCCCCCCGGCAAGAGATGTTTGCTCAATACCGAAGAAGTCAAACATCGACGGTCCCTAAAAATACTTCCGGCAAGTGCAGTTGTTAGTAAAATACTTCACAAGCGCTGAGTATGGAGTTATTCCGTGCACGAATGGGAGAAGTATATCTAATCCCATGTCTTCGCACCCGCACCGTAGCATAGGCAGTTTCAGGTTCTTTAGGCCACCCTCCATCGCCAAGGCACAGTGGTCTTGCTGGTCGTATACCAAAGGATGCTGGAGCTAAACTATTTTTGCAACTTCCTTTACCTGACTAAAATTGCTCTCCTCTTCAGATGCCTGAACATGCATCTCATCAGGATCACTTTGGCGCAGAGCGTCACTTTGTGAGAGAAGAACTAGCACCTGAAAAAGACGAAAATTATAAGGGTCCCGGGCTCTGCGCATGTCCCGCGCCACCATTTCGGCGTCAAGCTTTCGGCCTGTCGTTTGACCAACGCGGGATTTTCCCATGAGATACGATTGCTGCTTGTCATTGACTGCCCTGAGAGCCCAACCCCCTTTTAAAGCAACAAGGACTTCTTGGTGACCTACTGTGGCTTTCAGTTAAGCGCCAACGCTTGCTCCAAGCAGGGTTTGTAGCACATATTGGCTAAGTCCATAAGGGAATGTCTCTCTAGGGACTAAGTACATTTCTCCAGTGACAAGTGCCTCTCTAAAGTAGACAGCCTATGAAAGACACGAATGCAGCTGCCTTGAAGGCATTAATACACCCTGTTGTGCATGGTTACTATCCATGGAAACATCAGCAGGGGCTTCCTCGGTCACACCCGTTGATACTGGCACTGATGTTGAGGGCGCAGTGTTCGTACCTCTTTACAAAATGACCTGAAGTCTCCTTCAGAGAACAAGGCCTCCAGCAGAAATAAACAAAGAGCGATGTCTGACTAAATTGCAAAAGAACCAGGCCCTGACCATTAGCATGTTCACAAAGCTAGATAGTATCATTGTAACAGCATCAGTTCATTAGAATAACACAGAGGCCTATTAGGGTAAGGCGTAGGGACAATCTGCAGTCCTTCCACCAGTGGCTCACTGTCACTCTTCTCGGTTGAGCTTTGCGAGTTGGCTGACTTGACTCGTGTCTCCCGGCCACGCCCATCTAGTAGTATGTCACCACCCCAGTACGTGAGTATGTGTCGAAAGAAAACTTGAGATTCTATCAAATACGATTAGCATTACAACCAGACCGATTGCGTGTTGGAGAACGCTGAATTACACTGTGCAACAGGCTTTTCCGGTTTAACTGTTTTTCCACCTGTCCACGGTCAATGCAATATGCGCGCCAACAGGTATCTGACTCAGCTGAGCTAAACTCAAAATTATTTTGCTTAGTGATCCCTGTGATACTTCGAGAATCATCTGGTGTTTCAGTGTTGGCGTTAAGAGCTAGAGACCACTTAATCTTCCACGGCATACAGATATTCGGAATTTCCGGGAGTACCCCCGCCCCCCCCCCTCCCCGACTGTAGCTACAACTAAAAGCCATTCAAGAACAAGAAATAATTGCTCCTGGATAGGACAGCTTTAAAAAGCGCATTTCAATCTACTATCACTACTTTAAACCTGTAATTGCGAAATGTTGAACATTTGCGCGAAAGCAGTGAAAGCATGACTGGGCTGCTCCTACGGTTGTGTGACAACTTTTACTGAGTCTCGAATATCAGCCACGCAGCATGGTTGCCGATATAATAAAAACAGATTCATGAGGCCCCTGATTCTTACAGCAGAAAGCTTGGCCTCTTTAAGGCAATGTGGAGTGGTATTGAGGGGAATCGATGGCTTTTAGGTATGTTTTCTATAACATTTTCGGATTAAATTAGTCGTATTAATATTTCGTTTATTTGTTTCGGGTCAGACCGTTTCACTTCTTGTTTCTAATTCATATAGGCGAAATTTATTTCGAACTTGCCACTACACTTTTAAACTTACACTTTTGATGACCTCGGTTTGATTTTGTTGTTGTACCGGTGATACATTGCCGAATTAACCTCTCGACTTCTTGAGCTTGAACGGAGATCGGCTGTTTAGCAATTAGAATAAGGGCGCGATTTAGATTTGCCTTAAGATATTTCAACTCGATTAATTTACAGTCCTTTAACGTCCTTAATGCTAAACAGCATTCCAAGTTGACCCATTATTGTGTCTTAACGAACTTAAAGCGTTTTGGTGAATCGAAAACATCGAGGTTCCTGGAAACCTCTGTGCGTTTGTTATGAGAACCATTCACAGTGTTGTTTACATTAAGGAAATACACGCGATGACAAACTAGACATGACGGCGGACAGGAAATTAAAGAAAGATCGAAAACGTCTAAAAACAGTTTTTATGTATTGGACATTATGAGGATATTATATTTCTGCTGATAGCAGTGAATTGCTTAATTGATTGAATTGATTAATGATAGCCTTTTACTTTCGCTATTGAAATTGATTTGTCTCTTGTTCGTGTATAATTGTTGTGTCATTTGCGCCCAACACATTGACCTAGATTTTCGTTTTTCTCAAAGGGAAATACTGCGAGTTCGAGCATGAAACTTGGCATGGTATATGTCTAATAATGATATTTTAAGGCTGTAAAGTAAAATAATCGGAAAGTGAGGTACCAGATGCGTTTTTATGCTGTTAAACATGACCTATATTTTGCCGTTACTTTTCACACGCTTCATAGGTGTTTTTAAAATGGTTTGGAAAACCACTATATCTACATATCTGAGATTAGTTTAAAACGAGGAATAAATTAGAGTGGTTGTTTCACATTTGTGCGAAGTTTGAAGTCAATTTAATTTATTTTAAGACTTAAGCAGCGCTTCGTCCTCGCACCTTATTTCGGTCATTTTATTACAAGAAAAACCGCACTTTGACCGCGGTTTCAAATTTTCGCGAATTTCTGAAAAATAAAAATTCGCTGGAACCTTATAATATGATTTTTAGAATTAGGTCACCTAAGGGTATCTTTGGGCAAAATATGAGCGATTTGCCAAATGGGTCGTTGACCGGCGTTTCTCGATCCTAACAGTCAGCCATTCTTAAACACTGTAAAAACCTTTTGACGGCATTGCTTTTGACCCACGAAGTAAACAAAGAACAGTGTTGTTTCTTGATGCCTTCTCAAACACCTCATGATGATATCGATACAACTTGTTCAAATCCCACCCTACCCCTCCCATGAAGTGTTAAATTCCCCACCCCAGAATCAACAACTGACGCACATTCCCGTGCCCGTGGGACGCATCAGCTAATCAAATGCCCGGGGTACGCCCAGTGAGGATCATGTGATGTCTCTATTTGATCGATTCATCACACTCTTTTAAATTAACAGTGCCTAATACTGTAAGCTCTGCAAACTCCAGTTGAAGAGCGATGAGGCTTTGAAGGTATCACAATCTACCCGTCAGGGCAGGAAAATATCTCAATGATATCGCCTTCGTGACATTCACCACGATAAACCAAGCGTTATAACCTCAAAACAGCGTGTTCACCTTTATTTGCGTCATTTGGTAGACATATTAACATTCTTTATTCCAAGAATTGCCCTTCCTTGTTTATTCAACACAAGGAAGTTTATAACAGTTGCAACAACTATTGCCAAGTACAGAAATATACCTTCTAAATCATGATTAGGAGAGAGACTGTTACTTCAATTGAGACATTTTTTCACTTGTCCCGGTTAATTTTTTTTTTGTTGGTTGGCCACCATGATATTTTAGATCGTGCAGGCTGAGCTTGATTGACGGATTGAAAACGCAGCTGACCCCTATTAAGATCCTTATTAAGTTAAAAAGTGTTTTTGTTAACCAAAGGTCTAAACCATGCAACCACAGAGAATTGAAATTACTATAACCCGAAAACACAAACATTAATTGTTGTTCACTGAAGCAGGGAGTAGTGTTGGAAATACTCAAGGCCAAGTCTCACACCTTATGAGTAAAATACCATTTGCGAAAATTGTCATACACTGGTTCTGCACTCTTTTCGCGTTTACACGTTTCCAAAGAATCAGAGCTTGCTCCAGATGAAGAGCGATAAGGCTTTAAAAGTATCGCGTTCTACGCGCTTAAGTTATGGCAAGCGATAATCTCAAAGCAGCTGGGCGTCTTGATTGCGTTGATCAGGTTAAATCAAGCGTTAACCACAAAACTGCGTCTTTTTCTTTATTTGCGTTATTTGACAGGCATATCACCGTCCTGTACGCCGAAAAAAAAACACAGAAAACTTGCGCTTCCTTGTTTAGTCAACACCAGGAAGTTAAAAACAGTGACAACGAATATAACCAAGTACAAAGCTAAATCGTTTAAACTTCATTAAGACAGGGACTGTTACTCGTTCATTTCTTAGATTACTTTGATTTGACGTTGAAAAAAACGGCTCTTTTTGCCACAATAATTTTTTAGATAATGTTGGAAAAAGCCTGCTTATCTGCACGTCCTGAAGTAAGGAAGTCAAAATACACCGCAGCGAAAGTCACGTAGGCCACCAATAGATGGGCTGCCATAACACAACATTACGATTTGTTTGACGTCAATGACACAGGCTTCCAAGTCTTCCGAGTGTAAGGCCAAGGTAAAACGGCAAAGGCGCTTTAATGGTTACGATCAACGCATTCAGTTTTCTCCAGTCCTAAACGATTCCGTATTTAGTGAAAATTATGAGAGACTGCAGCTGTTAACTCAAATGAAGCAGAATAATATAACATCCAAAAAACACTAATCGGTTAAAGAGTGAAGAGAATAGTCTCGCTTCAGTTACACTTCATTCGTGTATTTGTGTAATTTATAAATCACAATTTTAGATTAAACACTGAAATGCTCTAGGTTGTTCGAATGCAGACATTAGTGCGAGCCGAAAGCAAATGGTAATCTCGGCTAATAGGGAAAATAAAACGCATTAGGCATAAAACATAAGACAGACGCATTATACTTTTTAGGACATATAACTGTTCTAGGTAAATGAGATACGCATGCACTGTCCAGACCGATGATAAAATTTGTAATCAAGCGACGGCAGTGTCTCTCACAATAGCTTCGAATTCTTTTGCCACAAACGATTTTCTTTTTAGCAAGTGTCAAGAAGTCATATGTCTGTAATAAATCAAATTTAGACTGCTGGCAGTCTGTTTTTCACTCGAAATTTACCGGGGGATATAAGGGGAGACGTAGCCTAAAGGGGAATGGGACGAGACATGAGCGCGGCACGCCTCATTCCCTCTCAGCCATATTGTCCTTTTTTGTTCGCGATGGGCTAAACACTCATCTAAGTGACCCTCAGAGAAAAAAAAAAAAAAACGGCTTCCCGGCAGCGTCTATTAATAAATGTAACTTCCTTGTGATTGCTCTTGCGCCATTTTAAGTGAGGGGTGAAGTTGTTCAAGACTTAATGGTATCTTCGTTTCTTTGTTCATGATTAACGCGTACAATACGTTCAACTTTGCATGCCTTTTTTCATCAGATGTAACATACACTCTTTCTTTGTATCACATACAACCGTTAGTTTTCAGTATAACAAAATGTTTCTAAGTTAAGTTTATATAATAATACAGTCATTTTAATTTCTACTTTAGGAAACACCTCAGACCACTAACATGGAAATCAAAGTTGGATATCTAATTGAAGGGCATATATTTCCCAGCATTCGGCATGTTGTCTTATGAAGTTATGCTGCAACAAAACAACTCAGGAGGAATTCTTGACTCCTAACATTTGACTCGAGACAAATCAAGACAGGTGTAATGTAAGAGGAGCTTCAAAAGGTCACTGATAAAGGACATCCAACAGCTAACATCGTAAATTTAAATAAAACAAAGGTTACCTCGGTTAATTTATCCCTCTTTTTATTATAATCCTTGCTGTACATAAAAATTATATTTCCTATCTCATCAAAATGTTTCCTTATAACTTATATGTCGCTGAGTTTAGAGCACTATAATGATATTGTGAAAACGCTTACAGTGCAACGACTCAAACCGCGGCCGCCTGAGAGTTTTCAATCAATCACAGTACGATTGTAAATGGAAGACTGTGAGTTTGTTTGTGATCTCACCAGTCATGTTCTAGCAGTGCCATGGTTAGCCGTTGGAATGGAAAATTTTCATTTGCTGCTGAATGCGTTCAAATTTCATTGACTTCAACAGCACCCGCGATAAACAGGCAATAAAAGTAATTTTCTTTGAGACCAGCGCTTGGAACACAACTCGTCAAGGTCCAGAGGTAAAATAATTATTTGAAGCAAACAATTTTCAGTTCGAACAAAGCAACAAAATAACGCTAAAACTTTGAACGTGGTGCCGTAAAAGTGCGACCCAGCGTGGAGAAAACAACTCTGCACTGTCTAGCGACTGTTATAATGATTGCGAACACAGTTTGGAAGTCGGCCAATCCTCTAAAGACAGCTAGAAAGTAATTTTTAACTCCGTGGTAAATATCATTCCGACACCAACAACAGAACAACGACATATTCCGCCTACTTGCTAGGAGCACTAGGCGCTAGGAGCGCCCATTCAAATTGTCTGTGCTAAGTTCAAATTATTTTTGTCGCTCCGGCGTTTGTTTTGCTGCTCAAGTAAACGCAATTTGTATGTAATTTACAGCCAACCAGAATTGTGTGTTCCAACGATTGACATTCAAGATGCTACAATATGATGGATGAGATCACAAACAAGGTTAAAATTCTTATGGCTCAAAATTATGGTCTGATTGCTTTAAAACTCTCAGGTTGTCCCCGTTGAAGTCATTGCACTACAATGTTCTAAGACAATTGCCTGCAAAACTTTCTTCAGAACTTTCTTTTTGTGAAAACTTAACAGTTTGCTCTCACGCCGCCTGCGTTGCCCTACAAGCTCTCAATTCCCAATCATTATTAGAAATACTAATTAATTTTCCGGACAATTGATGCCCACTTCTATTCAGGTCTGTTTTCAGAATCTCGTAATATGCCAAGACAGCGTTTCCTGGAATAAGCAACTATTTAGTAAAGAGGCATTTTCGTTTCTAACTAATTAATAGACAATGTCGAGTGGGTCATCAAAATTCTAAGGAGAAAAAACTAGATATAACTCCCAGGCCAAGGGACCAAGCATTAAAGACTCTTTCCCATACCGTATGTTGACACAAACTATGCTAAACTAAAAAACCTACAATATTCCAATAAGTAAATCTACATTAAAACTCGGCGAAAATCTGTTCAAAAATTAAGAGCCACATAAAAAGGTAACTAAAATAGTCTTGAATGCGAGACAACATTGACCCGTGGAAACTTATACTAATTTACAACTAGTTTGAAACTAAGTGTTTCCTTATAGTTATAAAGTGAAAAGGAATCAAACACTCTTATCTAACGCTGACTTTGGATAAACTAACATAATTGGTGGGTGTGAAGCAATCTATACTGATCCATTATTTTTGTCAAAGTAAATTAGGTCCCTATACTTACGAATGACAGCGATTTCACAGCACTTTTACGTAGATTTTTAGTTTCTGAGTAAGAGAACTAAGTTGAGTATGAAAGGTGAAATCTAAACTTACTTAGCTACAATCACTTGCTTCTTAACTCTACAGAAAGTGAGTTCCTTTTTGCTAAAAAAATAGACCTTAAAATACTACAGTAAAATTTCTCGCACAATAGTCAAATGAAACAGAAACAAAGGGAAAATGACTGTTTTGGATTTAATTAATTGCAAATAATCAAGTTTATGCTAGGTTTAAAAAAATTTACTTGCTAACCTCTAAATTGCAACTAACAGTAAAATATCACAGAAGCATCGAGGTAAATCGCTCCATGGCTCTGTCATTTTGACTGAACAACAAGGATCAGTAAAGTTGCAACTAAGCAAGTTTGTTGTAAATATATTTTATGATACTTGTGTAAAAACATAACTGAATTCGAACACAAATGGTCGAAAAGTTAAAGCTAGAAAAATCAAAACACGTGTTTGCCACTACAGGTCTAACTGGTTAACAATGTCACTGCAAATACAGCTTCTATCATGTTATAAAACGCTTTTAAATCGGAATAATCAGTGAATTCCAAGTTGTAAACTCGCCGACCTGTTATGACGGACGCAACTTGTCCCAGGTTCCCACTTTGATCAGCTCCGACTCTTCGCTTGCGCCAGGCATACTTCTGGGCACTGGAGACGAGTCGTCCTGGCTGCACCATGCGGAGGCCTGAAAAGGAGGA
This sequence comes from Orbicella faveolata, assembly GCF_042242905.1. Taxonomy (NCBI): domain Eukaryota; kingdom Metazoa; phylum Cnidaria; class Anthozoa; order Scleractinia; family Merulinidae; genus Orbicella; species Orbicella faveolata. The sequence continues at coordinate 31,651,828 of NW_028301539.1, read as the reverse complement.
TTCTTGTGAGAATTTACTACCGCATTAGTTTTACATATTGGTAACCCTGCGCACGAAGCACCAGTTTCTCTTGGAAATGGAGTCACATGTTCACTAGCAAGTCATAAGTTTTACTATTCCAAACAAGGCCGACCCTCAGCGACTAGAAGTTAGTTTAGTTTCGGTTTTTAATAGAGATTTAGTAGTATTGTAAAGTTTTCAGTCGTCACACTAAGGTAACGAATGCTATGGTCTAATGGAATAGTTCTTTTTCGACGATTACATCTATAATGAGTAACTTATCGTTATAAAAATAAAATCTAAGAATACACTGGTTGAGACTTGCACGTGCCAACTGACAGGCGTATGGCACAAGGCTATATAAACAGGATTTGGTCGCATCATTGGACTTTGTTAAAGGAATAAAGACACCTGACCGTTCTTATCTTCATAGCCTGATGAATTCGAATTTTCCCAAACTATCATTCGTGTTGGTATGAAGCTATGTACGTAAACCCCGTCATTTTCTATTTCCTGAAGTAGACTTCATAAGGCAAATCTAAGGTAAGGTAAGAATCTTAAATTGTTCGAAACTCTGCAACATTCTGTAGTCAAGAAAACTACGTCAATTCTACGAGTAAATAACAGCTTAACTAGTTTTGTTACCTTTCAGGTCAATTATCCTTTTGGTTTTTTCGTTCTCATCCGTTCCTCCATCGTCCACTTTTGACTTCAGCTCAAGTTTGTAAGAACCCTCGTCGAAGAAAAGATCTCCAAAGTGTGGCCATTTGTTGCCTAAAAAGGAAGAGGGTATAAAAGTTAAAAAAACAGCTCAGCTAATTAATGTAAGGATGTAAGCACTGTCGGGTCATCTGAATTAATTGTGGAAAATGTTCCTTCAATTCAAGAAATCATTTGTTTTTTTTTAATTGTCGTTCTTTGTCTCCTTCAGGGTTTAGGCGATTCGTGACAACTCAAATTATGGGTGCCAAGTACAATATATGTTGCAATGAAATTGATGTAAGAATGCAACGAATATGTGTCACACTTGTAAATGTGACACTCGCGTATCTGAATTTTGTTGATATTGCCTTTCACCTCCATTTCTAGTGCTCGTTAATTCCTAATAGTTTCTAGTCATTTGCCTAGCAAAAAATCAAACCATCACTGTCGGATTTGCCTGCTCTATAGGAATAAAAATTCAGCGCGCCTTCAAACCATTCTCTGAACGACACAAAGATACTCGGAGGCGAAGTAATAGCAGTCAGCCAACTTACCATTATTGAAACGTTGTCAGAGTAAATTACCTTTCTTTGAGTGAAGAAACACTTTTACTCCGCTGCAAAACTTTTCCACGGCTCGTCTTTGATGGAATGTTCTTGAAGGTCTGGGGAATTCCTTGAACAACATGCGGTAGTTGAATGCAAGGGCTGTCGCTAGGATACTGCCTGTCACGGGAGCATGGGGTAGCTCACTTAAGGAGTAATGGTCACCAGGACAAACGAGCACGGCTGTCCCTCCATTTACCAGCTGGCCCCATACCTCCTCGGCGCTATCTGACTTGGGGGGCCGAGTTGGCGAGAAGCAGGTGTTTTGGCATTTGAGGAAGGTGAGAGGACCTCGATAACGGACCTAATAATTGAAGAAACAACAATACAACAGGACAACAATACAACAATTTTATTAATACGCCCGAAACGCTAACTTAACAAGACGCCTAAAGGCGATTCCGTAGGATGCTTTGGCTAGGGAGCGTAGCATTGGAATGAATTGTGAAGTTACAGTAAAGTGCCACGATTAGTCAGTTAGATCAGCCATAGAAATCACTGTAGAAACTCTTGAAGAAACCGTCACTGTGTTTGTAGTGGAAAATAGGGTAGGCGGAAAATTACTGTGCGAGAAGAGCCTCCTTCCCCGGCTCCTATTTCTTCTTTCCGGGTGATCTAAAACGTGGAACGAGAGTGTGCATGGTGTTTAGAAATGGCATCAAAAATGGCTGAAGTAATATTGCAACTTGGAAAATGGAATTTGCTTTTTTCTCTAATGAGGCCATATCACTTACGTTGAGAACTGCCGGGGGATCTTTGAGACATGAATGGTAACGCAACATTTTCATTATTCAAAGACTAAAATATTGTGAAGGGCTGTATTGCCGTCAATGAACGTAACGAATCTACTAAAAAATTAAAAGGCTAAAGTAAGCTCTTTTCTGTGAGAGAAGAACTGAAGCACGTTAACAAGAGTATTGATTGTCTCTTGTGTGAGAGAAAAACGTAACGCAACGTAACGCAACTGGTTGATAATGTGTGCTTGTTTATTCGAGATAACGAAAGGATTAAAGCTTCCATGAGTAGCATGAGGAATTCTTCTTAACAAATATTTCCCTTTGTATTTATAAATGTTAACAGTGGAACACTGAAAATAAACTAAACATCGACTGGAATAATCCTTCTCGCAAACACTATTTACATGCGCGTTCTGGTAAACACGTAAGCTCAATGTCAGCAACAATACACAAAACCTCAAACATGCACGTAGCATGACTGTCGACTCATGGATTGAACTGCGAAAGTTTCGATAGAGTAAAACTCTCGAGGCTTAAATATCTTCAATTGCAAACCAACAATTATTTGAGCGAATTTTTGAAACGGTTGGTGTCGATGCTTTCCGTGCATTGATGGACTCCTTGAGTACTGGTCGAATGAACATCGTGTGTCAGGTTGCTCCAAACTTCTTGTTTAGACTAAGCGTTAGGCACGTAGGCCGGATGAACACGCAGGTTCGGTTGCTGAACGTTGGTTCGATGCGTAACATGGGACGGATGATCCGCGAACTCTATGCAATTTTCACAGTTCAATTCAATATACAAAGTCGAAACATTTCTAAAATGTCTTACCTTGTTTATTTCCTGAACACGTACACGTTGCTACGAACACTACACTGTCTACACAAGCTACTCTTTGTCAGAATCGCAGAATCTTTCGAAATTACATTACTTTTACTCCTGTCAAAGTCATGTCATCTTGGATGTGCTTCCAAGAATAACCCAATAAAAATAGTTCCAGCTGTGACGTGCATTTCATTGTCAATCAAATTTGTCGATTTCCGTCGACGATGAAAAAACCTTACCGTGGCCTGCCACAGGCATCCCACGGAATAATGTCAGAGAAAACAAACAATAAGCTAGAGAATAGATTTTGAACAACCCGCAGTTAGCATAAGCTAGCCGTGGCGGACGTGAAGTGGAAAAATATCTATATCCATACAAATATCTCTAGAAAGATTAAACCTTCTGCCTTATTCTCAGTAAGTGAAAATATTAGTTTGTAATTTCATTCTGTCACTTCCTTTGGAAATCGCTGGTTCAAAATGGTTTATAAATCTCACGAGAGCTTGTTGTATCTCTTTCTTCTGTGATTACAATTCTACAAAATATGTCTCTTACCTCAGGAGGCTGCCATTCGTGGTGTGTTCTGCTTGCAATAGTTTGATCCCTCAGAAGGGACTCTCGGAGGGCTTTCAAATTATAGCTGGTGAGTCCTTTCTCGAGGCTCCTTCTCTGTAGTTCATCTAGGGCCCCGTCTTCGTTGTGCTCCTCTCTCAGCTGTCGGTATTCATCAGCTCCCATCTTAAGGGAATCTAACGCTAGCTTCTGCATGAAGTTTTCGAATTGAAGCTGCAATCATAAAAATAGATATATCTACTTCATCACTTCAATCAAGAAACGTTCGAGAACCACCGGATATTTGTTCAGCTACAACCAGTATCAGCGAAAGAAGCAACATGCCATATATTTTCGCAAAATGTTGGAAAGTGGTCAAGTGTTAGACTTTCAGTGCTTCGTGCATATAAATATACACAGTGCTTTCTTTATATTATATGAATAGTAATCTGACCCACTTCTTAAAAAATCTCTCAACCCAGTAAAAGAAATTGGATTAGGGTCAGTGGTGCTAGGACAACGTCCTTCACGAACCTTAAGATGTCGACGTTGCGAATTTACATCTTCCTGCATGGAAGCTAGCCTAGTGCTGATCGTCTGTGAAAGCGGGGACCAGGGAAATGTGTCGATCATTGCTACACATTCCACCCTCTGGTTCTGCTCTGTCAACAAGGACGCCATTTCGTACGCAAGAAGCCCTCCGTAGGAATATCCGCCAAGAAAGTACGGTCCATGGGGCTGCTCTATGCTGATCAGTTGAACGTAATGTGCAGCAAGTTCACGTACTCCACCCCAGTCCTCACTCACTACTGTTGGGTCAGTGAAGCCCAGTGCATAGAAGGATACCAAATCCTAGTAAGATATCGATATAACATATCATAATTCTGAGTGACAATCGTGGCAGGAA